>NC_064850.1:49692887-49877887 GCF_024139225.1 Suncus etruscus | reverse complement strand
GACACTTGTAACTAGAGAAAGGAAAAAGAAGCAGAAATGTGCCATCGTATGGGACTGAGGAGGAAAATAGAAGTCTTTAAGGTTGGTGAATGCTGCAAAGAGATAAAACAGCTCATGAAGTTCTATTCACTGGTCTATGTGTTTATAACTCTCTATTGCACATTTGCATATTAAGTCCAAAAGAAAAGTCAATAAATTATAGGGGGGTTGGTGAGGTGGCACTAGAGGTAAGGTGTCTTCCTTGCAAGCGCTAGCCAAGGAAAGACTGAGGTTCGATCTCCCGGCATCCCATATGGTCTCCCAAGCCAGGGGCAATCTCTGAGTGCTTAGCCAGGAATAACCCCTGAGCATCAAATGGGTGTGGCCCCAAAAACAAAATAATTAAATAAATTATAGAAACAAAATGTTCTGCGATCCTGGGGTGTTTACATCAGTTAGATAAAAAATCTGGGGCTGGAGAGATAGCACAGCAGTGTTTGCCTTGCAAGCAGCCGACCCAGAACCTAAGGTGGTTGGTTCGAATCCCGGCATCCCATATGGTCCCCCGTGCCTGCCAGGAGCTATTTCTGAGCAGATAGCCAGGCGTAACCCCTGAGCACCGCTGGATGTGGCCCAAAAACAAACAAATAAATAAATGAATAAATAAATAAGACCCCTAATTCCCATCTGAGGGGACAATTCAAAGGAAGCTATTTTATCACAAATTTCCAAGACACTAGAGTAAATGATGACAAGGAAGAGAAGACATCCTTTTAGTAGGGATCATCAACTACCCTGCCTCTTTTCTCTTTCATGTTTAAAATTGAAATATTATTAGCCTGCAGCATTACATTAATAAGTTTTAAAAATAATAATTTAAAATTTGTATTTATAATGAAATCATCACCAGAATGAATTCCATAAATACCCATAACTGGATATTGTTAAATTATGCTCATAGTGATACTTTATATGATCAAGTATTTTGTCTACTTTCAAATATAACAAATGAGGGACGGAGAGTTAGCATGGAGGTAAGGCATTTGCCTTGCATGCAGAATGATGGTGGTTCGAATCCCGGCATCCCATATTGTCCCTAGCACCTGCCAGGAGTGATTTCTGAGTGTAGAGTCAGGAGTAATCCCTGAGCGCTGCTGTTGTGACCCATAAACAAAACAAAACAAAATAACAAACAAATGATATTGTGCATTGTAGTCCCTGTTCTGTACATTTTATCACCGTGATTTATTTCATAGATGGAAGCTTATACTCTTGACCCTCTTCTCTATGTTTACTCTACACCCCCAGCAGTTGTCAGCCTATTCTCTATGAGCTCAGTGTTTTGTTTTGCCACCTGTTTTTCCTTTAGAAATGACATACTAGAACATATACTAGAGTATACCAAAGCATATGGTATCAGTTTTATTTTTCTATCTGATTTATTTCACTTAGACTAATTCCCTCAGGATAATCCATAGTTGGAAAGATTTTCATCTATTGATGATGAGTGATATTACATTGTATATATTCACATAGATATCACAATTACTTTATATGTTCATCCATTTATGATGTTTCCATGCCTTAGGTACTCTAAATGAACATAATTGTGAATCTGTCTTTTCAAGTTAGTATTCTCATTTCCATCAGAATATTACTCAGAAATAGAAACCCTGGCTCATATAATAGTTTTATAAATATTAATATTTTATTTAAGTACCATGGTTAAAAATGTTCATGATTGGGTTTCAGTCATAAAATGTACAACACCCTTTACCACTATAACTTATTCTTACTCTCTAATGTTCCCCATTTCACTATTCCCCTACCCTCTGCCAGTCTCTAGGACAGGCATTCTATTTTTCTCTCTCACTATCATTATCATGGTAGTTGTTAGTGTAATTATTTCTCTAATGTGCTCGTAGTTTGTGATAAGCTTCATATCTTGGGCTGGTCATTGCGGCCCTCATCTCTATTATCTCAGTATTAATATCATATTGCATTTTCTTTTTCTTATATTCCACAGATGACTAAGACTGAGTCTGTATCTCTCACTCTGTCTCATTACACTCAGCATAATAGTCTCCATGTCCATCCATGTATAGGTAAATTTTATGACTTTATTTTTCCTAACATTTGTGTACTATTCTGTTGTGTGTGAAACTGTGTATACCACAGTTTTTTTAGCCATTCTTTTGTTGCCATTAATCTGGGTTGTTTCCAGATTCTAGCAATTGTAAATAACAATAAAGATAGGAATGCAGAAGATATTTTTGTATTGTGTTTTTGTGTTTCTAGAGTCATTTACATTTTATTCCATTGTGTAGATGTACCACAGTTTCTTTAGCTACTAATCTGTTTTGAGGCACTTGGGTTATTTCCAGATTCTAGCTCTTGCAAATAGTACTGAAATAAACATAGGAGTGTAGAGGGTATTTTTGTATTGTGTTTTTGTATTCCTAGACTATATCCCCAGGAATGGTACTACTGGTTCATAAGGGAGATCAATTTTCAGTTTTTTGAGAAATATCCATATTTTTTTCCAGAAAGGTTGGACTAGATTGAATAAAAGTTCCTTTCTCATCACATCCATGCCAGCACTGATAGTTCTTATTCTTTGTGATGTGTGCCAGATCAGTGGCAAGAGATGATATATCATTGTTGTCATGATTTGATCTCCCTTGATGATTAGTGAAGTGAAGCATTTTTTTTCATATGCCTCTTGGCCATCTGTATTTCTTCTTTGAGGAAATGTCTGTTCATTTCTTCTCCCCATATTTTGGTGGGGTTAAATGTGTTTCTCTTGGTAAGTTCTGCCAAAACCTTGTATATCTTTTATATTAACCCCTTATCTGATGGGTATATGGCTATTGGGTGAATTGTTTCTCCCATTCCATGGGTGACATTTGTAACCTAGTCACTATTTCCTTTGAAGTAAAAAAAAAGCATCTCAGTTTAATGTAGTCGCAATGTTTATTTCTGTTTCCATTTGTTTGGACAGTCATGTTTTCCTCCTTGAATATGCCTTCAGTTTTAATATCATGGAGTGTTTTGCCTCAATTTTTTTATATACCTTGTAGTTTCAGATCTGACATCAAGGTTTTTAGTCCATTTTAATTTGACCTCTGTGCATGGTTTTAGAGAGAGGTCTGAGTTTGCTTTTTTGTGTGTAGCTCACCAGTTGCCCCAACACCACTTGTTGAAGAAGCTTTCCTTAATCCATTTTGAGTTTCTTGTTCCTTTATTAAAGATTAATTGATTATACATCTAATTGAGTATCTTATAAATACTCAAGTCTATTTTATTAATCTGTAGGTCTGTCTTCATTCCAATATTATGCTGTCTTAATAGCTATTGCTTGTAGTACAATTAACATTGGTGAAATATAATTGTTTTGTTTGTGATTTTGTTAGCTTTCCATTTTAGGGAGGGCACACCTAGTGGTGTTCAGGGTTCACTCCTGGCTCAATGATCAGGAATCACTCCTGACAGGTCTCAGGGTGCCAATGATAAAATTCACATCAACTGCATGCAAGGCAAGTGCTAAACCTGCTCTACTATTTATCTGGCCTTATTCGTTTTCTTTTCTGAGTCACATCCAAAATTATCCCCAACATTGATGTCAAGAAACATTTTTTATGTTGTTCTTTGGATTTTATGATAAATAAGGTCTAGACTTCAATTTATTTTTAAGTCAACTTTTTTTTTACCATCATTATGTTAGTCTCTTATCCTACATTAATTTCTTTTTAAATGGGACCATTGCAGTATAAACATTTGTTTCATTGCTGTTCCTCTTGAAAGGCACTGATTTTCTGGAACCAGAGAGATTATACAGAAGGTAGGGCACTTGCATTGTACACAGCCTATTTGAGTCCTCCACTCCAAACATCCCATATGATTCCCTAAGCCTTTCTAGGAATTATCCCTTAGTGCAAAACCTGAAGTAAAAAAGTCCTGAGCACTAGTGGGTATGGCCCAAACCAAAACCAAATAATAAAAGACATCAATGCCAATGGATTCTGTCATTTTTGACTTCATTAGCTTTCTATGGGAATGATTTCTTTGCTGCCCATTATCCTTTTTATAGGGTTCACAGATATTAGTACTGTCAAGATTTGATTTTCCCACCCTCATGATTCATGTGAATAGTACCATTGGCATGAATAATACTCAGGGTTTGGGCTTTGAAAAGGTCCAAATGTGATGAAAACAAAAAAGATGACACTCATCAATTTGGCTTTTACTATTTTACAAGGATTGTTGGTAAAAGGGAAGAAACTGCACATGTTTCTGTTGTTCTTTCCAGAAAGTAAAAACATCAGGAGGAATGTTACTGATGAGTTAAAACAAATAGATTTGAAATAAAATTTAACTGTCTAGATTAATTTTTCTTCTCGTCTTGGGATGCTTAACTTACTAATAGCCTAACTTACTTTAATGGACCCCCAAGCAAAGAACAAGAGCCAAAAATATATCATTTGCTTCCTCAAGTATCCATCTTTTCATTTATAAGCACATTTGAGAAACAGTAAGGACATCCCAGACGGTTTGTTTCATTTTTTCTTTCATTAGGGGGGGGAAAGCAGGGGAGTTATTACACATAGCATTACTCAGGGGGTCAATCCTGCCAGAGCTTGGGAATTCTATTGATTCAAGAGATAGAACTAGGGTTGGTTGCTTGCAAGGCAAGACAAGAGCCTACACTATGTCTCTGGCCCCACAGTCTTTGTTGAATTTATGGTTGGTGATTGTGTTACATAAACAGTTCATTTAATATCCAGTGACTGTGTATTTGAATCATCCATTTCTCAGGAGAGAACATGCAATAAAAATATTCTAAAACTTAGTTAAGCCTCATTTATTAGTTGATGATTCAGAAGTTTTGAAGTTACTGAATCAAAGTCACTAGGGAGTAAAATGCCTTTAATTTAATCTTTGTTTAGCATGTATCCTGTAGATTAGTAGTAATTGTTCTGTTGACAGAATGCAGATAATCTATTTGCAATAGCTTTTGAAATGTGTGCACCAAGCTGTATAATGGGAGAAATATTCTAAAATAACAATGAACTTTTGGAACTGCATAGTTTTGATGACTTGCAGAAGGCAAGTTTAAAAAAATGCCAATAAAATGCATAAAAATTATAAACTATGAGTTTTAAAGTAATATAGTTAGCAATTGATAACTATCATGTTATCTATAAATAAGCATTATATTACCAGAGAATATGAACTAACAGATTATATACCCTGTTTAAGATACTGAGAAATAAAAGTTGGGATGTAGGAAATTTGTGAATATTGGATTGTTCAATTTTCTTTCTATATATTTTTATTAAATAATATCTTTATTTGAACACCGTAATATCAAACATGATTGTAGTTGGGATTCAGTCATAAAATGAACAGTCCCCTTAACCAGTGCAACTTTCCCACCACCAATGCCCCCTATTTACCTTCCCACCCACCCTTTGCCTATATTCAAGATAGACATTCTCCTTTTCTCACTCATTAACACTATCATGGTAATTGTTATTGTAGTTATATTTCTCTAACAGCACTCACCATTCTTTGTGGTAAGCTTCATATCATGAGCCTATCCTTCTGGCCCTCATCTCTGAACATTATTACAATAATATCTTTTTTTTAAAAACCCATATATGAGTGAGAGAATTCTGTGTCTCTCTCTCCCTCTGACTTATTTCACTCAGCATAATAGTTTCCATGTGCATCCATGTATAGTAAAATTTCATGACTTCATCTTCCTGACAGCTGCATAATAGTCCATTGTATTAAAGTACTGAAGTTTCTTTAGCCATTCTTCTGTTGAAGGGCATCTTGGTTAGTTCCAGATTCTGGCTATTGTAAACAGTGCTGCAATGAATATAGATGTAAGAAAGGTATTTTTGTATTACATTTTTGTGTCCCTAGGGTATATCCATAGGAGTGGTATAGCTGGATTGTAGGAGAGCTCAATTTCAGTTTTTGAGGAATGTCCATATTGCTCTCCATAAAGGCTATACTGGCCAACATCGCCAGCAGCAGTGAATGAGAGTTCCTTTCTCCCCACATTCCCACCATCACTGATTGTTCTTGTTCTTTGTGATATGTACCAGTCTCTGTGGTGTGAGATGGTACCTCATTGTTGTTTTGATTTGCATTGCCCTGATGATTCGTGATTTGGAACATCATGTGCCTTTTGGCCTTTTTTTTATTTTCTATTTTTGGTTTTATTTTGGGGAGGGTACACCTGGTAACACTCAGGGGTTATTCTTCTGGCTATGCACTCAAAAATCACTCCTAGTTTGGGGGACCATGTGGGATGCTAAAGAATTGAACCATGGTCTGGCCTAGATAAGCTGTGTGCAAGACAAATGCCCTACCATTGTGCCCATTCCGGCCCACCATTTGTATTTCTTCTTTGAGAAATTGTTGATTTCTTCTCCTAATTTTTGATGGGGTTAGATGTTTTTTCTTGTTAATCTCTGTTAGTACATTGTATATCTTAGATATTGTATATTATATACTATTTGTATACTATATATTATCTGATGGATATTGGGTGAATAGTTTCTTCAATTTTGTAGGTGGCCTTTGTGTCCTAGTCACTGTTTCCTTATATATGTTCTATATACCGTATGGTTTCAGGTCTAATATCAAGGCTTTTATTCCATTTGAATTTGACCTTTGTGCATGGTGTTAGATGGTGGTTTGAATTAGCTCTTTTGCAAGTGGCTGACCAGTTGTCCCAACACCACTTGTTGAAGAGGCTCTCCTTGCTTCATTTTGCATTTTTTTGCCCCTTTATCAAAGATTAATTGAGTGTAAGTCTGGGGAACATTTTCTGAATTCTCAAGTCTATTCTCTGACTTGATGGTCTGTCTTTATTCCAACACCATGCTGTTATAATGAATATAGCTTTGTAAAACAATTTAAAGTTGGGAAAGTGAAGCCTCCCATATTCCTTTTCCCAAGGGTTGCTCTAGCTATTCATGGTATTTATCGTTCCAAATGAATTTCAGGAGTGGTTGATCCACTTCTTTGAAGAATGTCATGGGTATCCTTAGAACAGGGGTGGTGAACATGGTGCTCTTGAGCCGCATGCGGCTCTCAGACAAAATAAATGCAGCTCTTTGCCTCTTATCATTATTTTGTATACTGTGGCTCTTTGCCAAGTTTGGATTTTGTTCTGCTGCTTCTGAGGAGGGACCTCTGAGGAGAGATCTCAGAGCGTAGTCCCGCCCCCAGGCTGCGTCATCCCGTCTCCCAGCCCTTGGAAATAACTGCAAAGCCAGCGAGTGGGGAGGGGGGACGACACCCGTGTGTCACATGTTGGGTCACATCTTGCCGTTAGTTCTTAGTGTGGAGGATGCAGCACACCCTCACCATCACTGCAGGATTTTGACCCTCACTCAAAATGGCAAAATGCAATATGTGTTTAAAAGATTATTGTTAAAATTAGATGCTTTTGTGTGTTTATCTGTTTTGGCAGGTCACTGCGTGGTGTGGCTCTCTGACTCTCACAATTTAAAATTTTGGCTCTTTGTGTCAAACTTGTTCACCACCCCTGCCTTAGAGGGATTGCATTAAGTCTGTACAATGCTTTAGGGGATATTGCTATTTTAACCATGTTAATCTTCCCAATCCATGAACAGATTTGTGTGTCTCTGTTTTCTTGTGTCCTCTTTTATTCCTTGAAGCAGGGTTTTCTTTGTATAGGTCCTTCACATCTTTAGTTAATTTGACTCCAAGATATTTGAGTTTGTGTGACCTTAATGTGAATTAGATTGTTTTTAAATATTCAATTCTTCTGTACCATTATTGATGTGCAAGAATGCCATTGATTTTGTGTGTTGATTTTGTAGCCTGCCCACTTTTCCTATTAATCTATTTTTTTCTAGAAGTTTTTGGTAGAGTCTTTAAGGTTTTCTAAATATAGTATCATGTCAATGAACAGTGAGAACTTGACTTCTTCCTTTCCTATCTGGATGCCCTTGGTATATTTTTCTTGCTTGATTACTATGGCAAGAACTTCCAGCACTATGTTTAATAGGAAAGGTAAGAAAGGACAGCCTTGTCTTGTATCAGATTTTAGAGAAAGGCTTTTAGTTTTTCTGCATTGAGAATAATATTTGCCATTAGCTTATCATAGATGGCCTTGACTATATTGAGAAAATTCCTTCCATTCCCATCTTGATGAAAGTTTTTTTTTAATCAAGAATGGGTATTGAAATTTATCAAAAGCTTTCTGTACATGTATTGATATGATTATTTGGTTTTAATTTCCTTTTGTTGATATGGTGTTATGCTGACTGATTTTCATATGTTAAGCCATCCTTGCATTCCTGGAATGAACCTACTTGGTATTGATGAGGCACTACCTTCTTGATGAGGCACTGGATTCTATTTGCCAGGCTTTTTTTCTTCAGTACCATGAAAGAGCCTGAAAAGTATTCATAATAGCTCCTCTTGAAAGATTTGGAAGAATTCGTTAGAGAATCCATCAGGACCTGGGTTTTTTTTTTGGGGGGGGGGAAGACATGATTAATATTTTAATTTACTCAGTAGTGATGGGACTGTTTAGATATGCTAGATTATCCTGGTTTAATCATGGAAGATCATGCGTTCAAGAATTTATCAATTTTTTCCAGATTTGCATAGAGTTTCTCAAAATATTCTCTGATTACCCTTTGAATCTCTGCAGTATCTGTAGTGATCTCCCCTTTTTCATTTTTAACCAGTTTATAAATTTCTCTCTCCTTTTCCTTGTGATTTTTCTAGTGGTTTGCCAATCTTGTTTATTTTTTTCAAATAACTGACTTTTGTTTTTGTTGATATATCAGATTTTTTTTGATTTCCACTTCATTGATTTCTTCTCTAAGCTTTGCTATTTCCTTCTGCCTACCTATTTTTGGTTCATTTTGTTGATCATTTTCTATTTTTTTTTCTTTTTGATTTTTGGGTCACACCCAGCAGCGTGCAGGGGCTACTCCTGGCTCTATGCACAGAAATTGTTCCTGGCAAGCTTGGGAGACCATATAGGATGCCGGGATTTGAACCACTGTCCTTCTGCATGCAAGGCAAATGCCCTACCTCCATGCTATCTCTCCGGCCCCCATTTTCTAACTTTATAAGCTGTGCCAATAGGCTGTTTAAGTAGGCACCTTCTTCCTTCCTGATGTGTGCTTGTAAATCTTTAATTTTTCTTCTTAGTACTGTTTTTTTTTTTTTTTTTTTTTTTGGTTTTTGGGCCACACCCTGTGACGCTCAGGGGTTACTCCTGGCTATGCGCTCAGAAGTTGCTCCTGGCTTCTTGGGGGACCATATGGGACGCCGGGGGATCGAACCGCGGTCCGTCCTAGGCTAGCGCAGGCAAGGCAGGCACCTTACCTCCAGCGCCACCGCCCGGCCCTTAGTACTGTTTTTGCTGTGCTGCATAGATTCCAATAATTTGTGCCTTCATCGACATCTGTTTCCAGTCATGTTTTGATCTCTCTTTGATTTCATCTCTTACCCACTAGTTTTCAGTAGTGCACAGTTTAATTTCCAGGAGTTGAGTTTTTCTTCTGTGTCCCTTTGTTGTTTACTTATAATTTCAGTGCCTTGTCATCTGAGTAGGTAGTCTATACAATTTCTGTCCTCTTGACTTTATGAAGATATGTTTTATGGGCCAGCATGTGGTCTATCCTAAAAAATGACCAATGCCCATTGGAGAAGAATGTGTATCCAGTTTTTTAGAGTGAAGTGCCATATATATATATATATATATATATATATATATATATATATATATATATATATATATATATATATATATATATATATACTAGTCCACTTACTTCCATTTCTTTTTAAGAGCTAGTATATTCTTGTTGGGTTTCAGCCTGGTTGACGTATCAAGGGTGAAAAGGAAGTTTTGAGATCTCCCACTATTATTTGTTGCTATTGATGGTTACTTTCAGATATGTCAATAATTGTATTAAATATTTTGCTGGTCCCAAATTGGGTGAGTATATGTTTAAGAGTGTGATTTCTTCCTGTTGTACATATCCCTTGATTATTACAAAATGTCCATCTTTGTCCCTTATAACCTTTTGAGCCTAAAGATTGTGTCATCTAATACTAATATGGCCACTCCAGCTTTTTAAGGGAGTTGTTTGCTTTGATGATTTTCCCTCAACCTTTGATTTTGAGTCTACTTTTTTTGACTATTTAGATGTGTTTCTTGTAGACAGAAGAACGTTGGATTCAGCTTTTTGATCCATTTTGCCACTCTTTCTCTTAACAGGTGCATTTCTCCATTGATGTTGAGAGAGATAATTATCATGGATTTACTCTCATCTCTGTGTAGAAGTTTGATGTGTCTGTTGGTTGGTCTTGTCTTAAAGTAGACCTTTCAGTTTTTCTTTTAAGGCTGGTTTTGAGGTTTTCTTTTCATCTACTGAGCTTTTCAGACCTGTTATTTCAGTTTGGAATTTTTGATTTCTGTCCTCATGTCATCCTATTCTTATTTGTGTTCCGTTCAACTCAATCTATGCTTTTTTTTTATTATTTTTATGAGAATCCTCTACATTTCTTCTCTAAACTCCTTCCCTGAGAGACTAATTAAGTGTTTGGCACTTTTCAGGTCATCAGTGCTACCACCCTTCATACTCCATATCTGGTGTTGACCTGTGTTGTTTCTCCATTGTCACACCTGTTGTGTTTATCTGTGAAGCTATATGTATTTCCTTCAAACCTGAAAGTAAGTCAGGTAGGGTGCAGTATTCTAGGTGAAGCATTCGTTTCCTTGAGTATTGTAACTAATCCCACCACTGCCTTCTTTGTGACAGGTCTGCTGTAAATCTTAAGGGTGCTCTGTGTCTGTGTGTAATTTCTCATTTTGATCTTGCTGCTTTCAGTATTCTATTCCTATCGATGGTATTCATCCTTGTGAGTAGGATGTGTCTTAGGGTGCTTTTCTTTGTATTTCTTTTGGCTGGTATTATTCAGGCATGCAGGAATTGGCTACATGCAGTCTTTAGCTCTGGGAATATCTTTTCAATGATGTCCTTGTCTATTGATTCTTCATGGGGATTTTCTTCCTGGGTTCTGGGACTTCATTGATTCTTATGTTGTTTCTGTTGAGTTTATTAAAGAATTCTTTTTTATCTGTTCACATTCTTTTAAGTAATTTTTCTATTGTCTTATCATTTGCTTTAAGGCTCTTTTACAATATCTTCTTTACAATCTCTTCTGTTGTATGGAGTTGTTATGCATCACATCTTCTAATTCTCTGATTCAGTCCTCTGCTGCTGTTATTCTTTTGGAGAGGTTTTTCAATGAGGTTTTTATTTTGTCTATTAAGTTTTTCAGACCTGGTATTTCAGTTTGAAGTTTTTGATTTTTATCTTCATGTCTTCTTGATTCTTATTTGTGTTCTGTTCAACTCGTTCTATGCTTTCTTTGATTCCTATGAGGACACTCCATATTTCTTTGCTAAACTCCTCTTAGAGGCTAATTAGGTGGTTGGCACTTTTGGGGTCATCACCGCTGTCATCTTTATATTCTATGCCTGGTGTTGGGCTTATGTTGTTTCCCCATTGTCACATTTGTTGTGTATTTTATTCTATGTGTTATAGTGGGGTTCATTAGCTAGAAGATGCATGAGGCCACGGAACATCTGTTGAGTGCCCACAAAGCTGAGCAGCCGTGCTCCTCTGGCTCAACCCTCCTACAGCATTTCTGGCTTACCTCCACTTATACACATTTAGCAGGAGCTTTTGGGTGGGAGTTGATCTCAAAACACACACAACAATGGTCTGCTGCATCCCCTTGCAATGACATTTGGCAGTGGCAAGCAGGGTCTATATATTGTTGATGTATGGCAGTTGGACTTGGCCATGCCTTTTGTATAACCCCACTGTAATGACAGTTGAACCTGGATACACTCCCTGAACACACCCCCTTGTCATGCCTGGTATGAAAGGAAAAATTTGGACAATTGGGGAGGAGCCCAGGATAATGACCAAAGCAGTGCCTGCTGGTCCACAGGGGGCCAGACAAAGCATCAGAGAGATCCTGCCAGCTTTGTATTTATTCCTTTTCCTTTTTCTCTCTCTCTCTTTTTTTACTATGACCTCCGCTGGCCACGTATGGCTGGTGAATTTCCGTCTATCTCTCCCTCTTTCTCAGCAACATTTGGGCAGCTGTGGCAGGCCTCAAACTCCAGGAAGAATAAAAAGTATACTTGGTTTCTCTTTCTTTCTTCTCTCTCTTTCAGTTCCAGGCAGGCGATCACTACATGGTGGCATCCGGGGTGGACATGAGGCAACCAGTCCACATGGGCTCCTTCAATCTTGCAGCATTTGAGCAGCAGGCAGACATGTAGCTTACTGCAGTCCCTGCTGAATAATGGCGATTTCTGTTCATTTTTTCTATGTATGATATATATAGTTGTAATTACTTACATATCATAGTCCCTGCAACAATAGTTGTAGATTAGTTTTGTCTTGAAACATTCAAATATTACTAAGATACAACAAATATACATGAGTTAGAAACCAGGCTTGTACCCAAATTCTGTCGCCTTACTTTCTCTGGAGTCCTATTTGTATAAAAAAAAAGTGGTGCTTTCTTATGATGACTTATCCACAACAAATTACCTCAGTCCCAGAATGCTGAATTCACAGTAAGCACTGAACATTATAACTATAACAGCATTTTATTGGTCATTCAGCAAAGCTCCATGAAGTCAAAGTCAAGGCCAAACAAAATTTAACCTAAATGAATAAAATGCATCACTTAAACCTTTTTAGAATATGGTGAATAGAAAGTAGCCCCTTTTGTTCAGTATTACAAAGTAGGCTATTCTTTTTTTCCTTTTTTATAGTATTATAAGAGCAAGGAGGTATTCCCCACACTTTATATCTGAAAAAAGAAAGACATTTTTAGTTTTGGAGACAGGAATGGTGCCAATCTCCACTGAATTAGACCCCAGAATCAACGATGTTAAGAAATTGCATTGGCATCATTTCAACATGGCACCCGATCAAGCCCAGGACAATCTTGCATGAAAGTTAGTAGTTATTGCTGAATGCAGAATTATCAGATTCACCTCAAGCAGTCAGTGGAGTGTATCTTAAGATAAAGGTCATGTGTCATGCTGCCCAAAGCTCTCAGAAATAAAAAGCCCTCCTGGGATCTTGGCAGGATCCCATAGGTCTCAAAACAGAAAGATTAGGGCAAGTCAAAGAGAACCTATTTTGTTTGTAATGTCATTTAATTGTATTCTCCATAGTTTTAACTAAATTACAAACTCAACATGTAGCTATAAAGCCAAAAGATCGGAGAAAAAAGCAACTGGATTGCTTAAGTGCTCCATTTTCTAAGAAAACACAGGCTGCCATATCTCCTTAATGATTTGTAATTAAACTCATTCAGATAATTATGTCTAATGAATAAAATCACTCTTCGTGTTTAAACACCATGAATGCCTCAAAATGAAATGTTCTTGCCACAGATGAATAGAGAGTCTGTGTATGTATCTGTATAGAGAAAGGAATCTTTCTCTACCCACCTTTTCTTTTGTGTCTCTTTGTCATCTGGAACAAAATATACCATTATTGAATGTGAATAAATCACAGCCCTCCAGAGTGGGTAGACTGAGGTGAAATTCCTGTACTTAAGATGATCATCATTTATCTGAGAGAATTGCTTCCCCCTCAGGACAAACCTATTCACCTGCTCCTCTCTACACTCTGTGCAAGCTATCAAAGATTTGTCTTGGTCAAAACTCTTTTTATTTCCTTTATTAAGGAGTCAGAGTAGCAGAGAAGGCACCTCTGAGGATGTCCTTAGCTCATAAGAGTCCACATTATTTTTCCCTTCTACAGGATAACAAGTTTCCAGCAGCGCACCAGGCATCCATTGATTTGACTATAAAACCACATAGAAGGAGGTAAAAAATAGATCCTAAGGGTTTTCATGAGCCCTCTTGCAGATTGTTGTCGTTCCACAATCATCTTTCCAGAACCTAAAATTCTCAGCCAGTGGGGCTATAAACTCATTTTTAAGTGCTCATCCACTCTTTGTGTGCTGCACAATAATTCCTTCCATAGAGACTTGAACTTTTCCTTTCCAAGCTGGGAGACCTAGATGTTCTCCCAGGTGAAAAACTTGTCTCTGAATTCAGATATAATGCTTTCCCAGAGTTATGTGATAATTGCTTTCCAGAACAACCCATGTGCTAAAGTTTACTATATTGTTATTTAAATAATTTCCTCCAATAAAATAAAATGAAACAAAAAAGCCCTAAAAATCTGTTTCTTATTTTCCCTTAGAAGGGGAAAAAAGCACTGTAATGCATTTCTAAGAACTCTTCATTTTATGTGTGTGAGAATAATCATTTAAACACTTGGTAGTGTTTTTCTAGAAGCTTTTTCTCCCTTTAGAAGAGCCAAACTATTTCCCCCACTCTAATTGTCATAAAGAAAAAGTAATGAATTTTTCTGCTAGTTAAACCTTACAGGCATTAAACAATGTGGTATATATTGTAAGAAAAACCTTCATACTTTCCAAGAAAATGTGAATCAATTGAATCACATTTTAGCTATTGTGAGAAGTTAACAGAATTGGGAGGGGACAAAGAGCATTTAAGTGTGCCCTTTTAGTCCAATTCTTTATTTCTAAATTTTTTTTGTTTGTTTGTTTTGTTTTTGGGCCACACCCGGTGACGCTCAGGGGTTACTCCTGGCTATGCGCTCAGAAGTCGCTCCTGGCTTGGGGGACCATATGGGACGCCGGGAGATCGAACCGCGGTCTGTCTCCTAGGCTAGCGCAGGTAAGGCAGGCACCTTACCTCGAGCGCCACCGCCCGGCCCCTTTTTTTTTTTTTTTTGGTTTATTTCTAAATTTTAAGTATGTTTTTTAAATATGTACATAGTCATTCATAGAAGAGTAGGAAGAGAGCTCAGGAGTTCTTCTGATAGCACTAAAAATCAAAATGAGCTCTCTTGATCTACTCAATTTCAATATCATAAACTTGATGGAGACAGGAGAAGCAGAACCCACAGGTACCTTTCACTGTATCTTTTCGGTAGCTGAGCTATAGAAATAACACATCTAACAGCTGGCAATTATGTGGGCACTAATCATTAGCCAAAAAAAGACCCTGGAGTTTGAAATTATTTAGAAAAAAATCGAAGCATTAGGGAACTCTTGTAAGCTTTTCTAAACCAATTCCAAGTCAGATCTTGGTATTTTAATTCTATTGTGCCTTTTCTTCAATTTTCTTGGGGACACAGAATAGCTGAACATTTTTGTGGTTTTCGTTTGTTTGTTTGTTTGGTCCACACCCAACTGTGTTCAGGCATTAATCCTGACACTGGCCTCAAAAATTACTCCTGGCAGGATCCTGTAAGACCATATGGGATGCCTGGTATCAAATCGGGGTCAGACATATGCAAGGCAAATGCCCAACTTATTGTGCTATCTCATTGCTCCAGCCTCAAATTCAACCTTTTGAGGGAGAGTTTGGAAATCCTCCCCCAATTAATTAATTAATTAATGTTGATACCGGAGATAGATTAAAAGGGACTTCTGTGACAATTCTGAGATATCTTGAACAATGCGCCCCACCTGGAGAGATTTTTGTCCCAAAGGCAACATCTATAAATATCTCAGGGTAATTTAGACTTTGGCAGCTCATGGCTGTGATTGACTTTTAATGTATAGAGGCCATGAATGCTGTTAGACTTCACTCAACAAACAGGGAAATCTCCTCCCAGCAGAGACATGTCTGTCCTTTAAAGACCGCAGTGTCACTCTTGAGATCACTGGTCCAGAATGACTGATTAGCCATTAGCACATGGACATCAAAGTACTTCCTTTGTAAGTTGCAGAAACAAAGTAATGTTCAATGACTTCTTTTCCTCAATTAGCTTAGAATTCTTTTAAAACAAGTAACTTGTGCTCACCCTGGCAAGATCCTTGTGCTGTTTCTTGGACATTTAGAAGGAGATGAGTTAGAGCTCCCTCTGATGGAGAGAATAACCTGGCATCGGGATGCCCACCACGAATATTGCGCAAGGCATAAAACCCTACTCTATTGCCAATAAGAATCAGTATTGTGCAGGGTGAATAAATACTCTCCTTTTGGGGGGGGGGTCGAACCCTGTGATGTTAGGGGGTTACTCCTGACTATACGCTCAGAAATCACTCCTGGCTTCGAAACCATATAGGACGCCGGAGATCAAATCGAACTCCATCCTGGGTCAGCCGCGTGCAAAGCAAACGCCTGACTGCTTTGCTATTGCCCTGGTCCCAAGACTCTAGGAAAAGGCCACTTGCTGCAGTTGGTAGAGCCACAAAAATAATAATGATAATAATAATAATAATGATGATAATGACAATGACACTAATAATAATGACAGCTAAAAGAGGAGGGGAAAACAACCTAAGCATGTTTTAATAGAGAAAAGGAAAAAGAGATTTTATAAGACCAGACATTTTCATTGGTCTTTCAGAAAATGAGGGGAGCTTGATAGAGAAACATCTGGAAATTGGTAACCTGAAGAATCTTCTCCTTAGAGTTATGCTTAATTAAGACCCAACTATCTGAAGTTTCCTTTTGTGTATTTTTATGAGAGAACAGCCAAAGTCACAAACTCTGTTCATTCTGCCGCGCACTAGTTTTGAAACTGAGCCACTCTTAATGACAGTGAAATCCAGCAAGATGGGAAGCTTTTGAGGAAGGAGTGGGATCATCTCTCTGAATCACTACTGGGTACCCCTCTCTAGAAGAGTGAGTAAAAGCTCTGGGCAGACACCAATATACCAACAAGCCAGTGACAGTTGAAAACTCTCCTCTTTGCTTCATTAAAGCATTAAAGACTTAATTAAAAGCTTCATTAAAGGCTCTGTCCCTTCCAGTTCCAAGAAGCCTGGGGACAATCAGTATAATTTGATCATTCCAGAAATGCCTTACAAAAATCACACTATTCTCCTGGTTTTTGTCTCATTATGGACTAACTTTTTTTTGCTTAAAAATCATTTTGGCCCACTCAGTTTCATCATAAAAATAATTCCTAACCGTTAATAGGAATGAACATCTTTATTTTCCCAGTAGTCCATTTGGAATCATAGTATTTCAAGCTGGAAGGGAACTTGGAGACTAGAATTAGAGGAAAATCTTTCCCAGATGAGGTTGCAAAGGCCTTCAAGGTGAAGTGTGTTAATGCTGAGTTACACTATGCCCACTGAATCTAACTGTGATCTGCGGCTGCTTCTCTCAAGAGGACGGATATAGTCAACTTAGGTTTCAGATCACTGAACGGCATCTTGATCCTTACACAGCCTCCCCATTTAAAACATGTCATTTGATTTGTTTGGTAAGCAAATTTAATTTTATCATTTATGAATAATTCATTTCTTAAATGTATCTTTCAAAAATGATTTCATTGAAGTCAGCCCCTCAAGTTTATCGAAAAAACTTAAAGATATTTCTTCTTCTTCTAAGTCATTATCTTCTTCTTTTTCTTCTTCTTCTTCTTCTTCTTCTTCTTCTTCTTCTTCTTCTTCTTCTTCTTCTTCTTCTTCTTCTTCTTCTTCGTCTTCTTCATCTTCTTTGTCTTCTTTTTCTTCTTCTCCTTCTCCTTCTTCTCCTCCTTCTTCTCCTCCTCCTTCTTTGTCATTATCTTCTGCTTTTTCTTCTTCTGCTTCTTCTTCTCTTTATCCTCCTCCTTCTTTCTTCTTCTTCTTCTTCTTCTTCTTCTTCTTCTTCTTCTTCTTCTTCTTCTCCTTCTTCTTCTTCTTCTTCTTCTTCTCCTTCTTCTCCTTCTTCCTCTTCTTCTTCTCCTTATTCTTCCTCTTCTTCTTCATCATTATCTTCTTCTTCTGCTTCTTCTCTTTATCTTCTTTTTGTTCTTCTTGTTCTTCTTGTTCTTGTTCTTCTTCTTCTCGTTCTTGTTCTTGTTCTTGTTCTTGTTCTTGTTCTTCTTCTTCTTCTTCTTCTTCTTCTTCTTCTTCTTCTTCTTCTCTTTATCCTTCTTCTCCTCTCTCTCTCCTCCTTCTCTTCCTCCTCCTTTTCCTCCTTTGTTTTGGTTTTTGGGTCATACCTGGCAGGCTCCAGGGACTATACGGAATGCCAGGTATCGAACCCAGGTCTGTCCTGGACAGCGTCGTGCAAGTCAAAGTCCTTAATACTGTGCTATCTATCACTCTGGCACCTCTCTAGCCATTTTCTTTTTTTTTGGGGGGGTGTTTGTTTTTTATTATTTGTTTGTTTGTTTGTTTTGGATTTGGGGCCATACCTGGTGATGCTCAGGGGCTACTCCTGGCTATGCACTCAGAAATCGCGCCTGGCTTGGGGGACCATATGGGATGCCGGGGGAACAAACTAAGGTCCGTCCTAGGCTCGCGCTTGTGCCACTGCTCCAGCCCACTCTCTAGTCTAGTCATTTTCTATGTGAGACATTTTCTTCCTGAACAGAAATACTTGTTTGGCACCAACGTTTAATGTAATTACAACTTCATAGAATAAAGCAAGTTTAAAAACCATTCAGATTAATTTTATTCTCGGGGTGGGGGGAGGGCTTAGGTACCATATACAAATGTGTTCAGGAATTATTCTTTGGTCTGTGCTCAGGAGTCACTCCTGGCAAAATTCAGGGGACCAGATGGGATGCCAGTATTTAAGAATGTGTCTTGCCATCTATATTGGACAGTTATATATACTTGTTATCAAAAATATCACAGAAGAATTAGGCATATTACTTTTAAAATACTTTGAATAATATAAAAGATAATTTAGTAGTAGAGAGATAGTACTATTAGTAGGGCATTTGCTTTGCATGTGGTCAATAAAGGTTCAGACCGCATCACCTCAAATAGGTCCCTGACTCCACCAGGATTTATCTCTAAGTGAGGCAGAAGTAAGCCCTGAGCAGTTCTGGGTGTCCCCCCCCCACTAAATAAAAGGAAAAGATAATTTAAAATTAAAATATAGGTAGAGTCCACCCTATGCTTCTTGTATTTTTCATAGCTCACTTGCTTTCTTCTATTTATTTAAAATAATCGTTTATTTTGTTATGAAAAAAACTGTCCTTGCATATAAGTTTTTAGATTATAAAATTTAGAAAATAGTACAGTATTTATGGCAATGATTGGCCAGAATTGAACTAGAGTTTGATTCCCAGCACCTCATGATATCTAGAGCAGCTAGACCTCTGAATGTGACTTGGGAGTCCCTCAAGAAGTAAAAGTGAGAGTTCTAGATTAAGATCTTTTTAAGTCAGCTTGGTTTTGAACAAATCAGAGTCTGTTTGTCAAGGGCTGATTCTTAGTTAGTGATAGATACACCCCTACAAAGTTCAAAAAAAAGAAAAAAAATGTGAAATAATCTTACAGAAACTTTTCATTGCTTGAGGTTCAAATGTGCCCTAACATTGCAGAAAAGGAGGAGGAGTCGTTACAGGTTCCAATTAAGTTTAGATTCCAAATTTTGAAATGATAGTTCAAGTCATACTAGCCCAAAAATTAACTAAGAAACACTATATTAGGGGCCGGGCAGTGGCGATAGAGGTAAGGTACCTGCCTTGCCTGTGCTAGCCTTGGGCGGACCACAGTTCGATTCCCCAGCGTCCCATATGGTCCCCCAGGAGCAACTTCTGAGCGCATAGCCAGGAGTAACCCCTGAGCGTCACCGGGTGTGGCCCAAAAACCAAAAAAAAAAAAAAAAAGAAACACTATATTAGTAGGTGTGGAACAATTTAACTTTAAGATAAAAACTACAACTGCTTAGTTTTCTGACTCAAATTCTTTAACTTTTTAATATTTAATATATTTAACTTTTTAACTTTTAATATTTAACAAGCAAAAGCTCTGTATTTTACTTGCTGGTTTGCTAATAGTATGTTCACACTTGAAGCAAGAACAATATATTGTTCACAAAAATAAATTTAATACAGATTAAAAATATTCAAAACATTGAAGATGTATCAAAAGTAGACTTTTTTCTGATTTTAAATATTTTTCTGAATTCCAGGTTGACGTACCTAAATGGCTATGACAGATGATAGTGTATCTGTCTACCACTTAACTAAGTTTTTATAGCTTCTTTCCAAAGTGTTTAATAGTGCCAAACATACTAAGACATGGTGCTTGGCTCAATTTTGAACAGTGATCTCACACTGTATTTGTACTAAACCCAAAGATAGATGTCAGCATCAAGCAACAACTAATAAAGATAATTGCTTCACCTTGCAGTAATCTAAGGTGTAATCCCAATTTTATTTTGTTTTCTTTATTTCTGAAGAGCTTGCTCTATCAAGCAGCATAGAAATCTGTCTCTTGGATTCCTACATTAAGCTCTCCAGAACACTTTCTTGGAGTTCATCCTTTCTTATCCTCTCATGACCCTAGTCACATGACAGTTCATGGAATGGATGTTACAGTGTGTTACAGTGTGAAGTTCCATATAAATTAAAGGTAAAAATGTATTATTTCAAGTGTAAATCCCAAGGCTGCAAGAAAAATACAGTCTTCTTTTTGAAGAGTTATATCTTCCAGTCTATTATTTGGAAACAGGCAAATAAACTAAATTTCACAGAATTATAGTTAAAATTATGATCTCTTTATGTGTGTCCACATCATCAAAGCAATCTACAAGCCCATCATCATTCAGAGGAGGAGTGTGTGTGTGTGTGTGTGTGTGTGTGTGTGTGTGTGTGTGTGTGTGTGTGTGTGTAGATAAATGAGGCCATACATTGATTTGGGACTGTGGGTACCAAACAAGTTTGCTCATCTCCAGCTTTCTCAGTTTTCTAGTGTTTCTCATGTTTACAAGAGATTACAGTTTGAGCTTTTGTAGAGAAAGACCTATTTTACTGTTCTCTTTATTGTATCTTGAAGATAATGGGGTATCTCTGTGGATATAGATTTTCCTACAAACAGAAGGCTTCCTTCTTTTTCTCTATTTATTATTTAAACAATATGCTTTGCTTGTGTGTTGATGTATTTTAAGGAATCAATGTACCTGGAAGAGGTGATGACATGCCCCCTGTAATGGCAATTAAATTGACAAGTGCCCCTTGGACATAAATAAAATAGTATTGTCCAGGTAAATCCAATATTTTATATTGTTCATAAGTTATCTTTATATTGTTCATATATCTGGAGAGTTATCCTTAGCAGTCAGTGGAGTTCAGTCAGGTGATGGTCTTCTGCAAATCCTTTAGTAAGGGTGCTTATCAGCTACATTTCTGCTTCTAATATCTTGAGTGTTAGTTTAAAGCTCAAAGCTGAGAGACAGGCGTATGGAAAAAACAGAACAAAGAGTAACTTCTTAACTTTTTATAAGACCTATGCCTAGCTGAAGAAAGTGAAAAACTTATGGGTAATGGAGCCAAAATTCTTTCTAGCTGCTTCATTCTGATAAGGGACAGTTGTGGGGTTATCAGAGTTTTTCACTTTTGATTTCTATCTCAGGGTAAATTTTCTCTATTTACAGTTTTCTTTCATTCATATTCTATCTAAATATCTTCTTTATATAAAATCTTTTGTTCATTTTTTGTCTTTTTTCTCTTTGGCTCATTTATTATTTTTCTAAATATCTTTTGCTTATTTTTTCTCCTAAAGTTCTTTATCGTTCATTTTCGAATCTTTTTTGCTATTTTTCTCTTCTCATTTTCTCACTCATTTATCTCTTTTATTTCTCTCTCTTGCATTCATTTCTCTCTCTTTTCAACATTCATCTTTTTACTTACATCTTTTTCTTCTTGAAGTCTTTGTAGAGTTGTGTTCATCTGTTCAAGGTGCCAGCTGCAAAAGCTGCAATTAAATGCAAAAGTTACAAGACTGCAAGGCTGAAAAGGCAAAAAGCTGAGATGCCCACCCAGGGATACAAAGAATGTAGCCATCACCGAAGATAAAGCACCAGGAGATGATGCTTGCTCTATCTCTATCCCTATTATCTCTCAAAGTCTGGACCTACAGGCCTCACCGAGCTCTCAGGTGAATTAAATCTCTCTCTCTTTCTCTCTTTCTCTCTTTCTCTCTCTCTCTCTCTCTCTCTCTCTCTCTCTCTCTCTCTCTCTCTCTCTCTCTCTCTCTCTCTCTCTCTCTCTCTCTCTCTCTCTCTCCCCCTCCCCGCCCTGAGCAGTGGCATACTTCATCCTGCAGGTGTAGAATAAAAGAGACATAGTCTCAGTCTCTTTCTTCCCTCTCTCTCTCTCACCCCTATCTCTCACCCCTCTCTCTCCTGGGCCACTTGGGTGGTTTCACTGGTGTTCATGTTTATGGTTTTAATATACAACACTATTACATGTCTACTGACACTAAAATGTCAAAACTCTCCATCATGTCCTTAAGATCTTTCTAGTCTGTCCACCCATCTTTTCTCCGTCAGCTCCCATTCTATTGCCAGAATCCAAAGGGTTGTTTTCATCTACTCCTTTTCTTTGATTCTTTATAAACTGTTTATGAGTGAGATCATCAAACATTTTCCCTTCTCCCTTTGACTTATTTTACTTCACGTCACACCCTCTAGTTTCATCCAAGTTGTAACTAAAGGCAAAAGGCATAATTAAACAGTGTTTCATTGTGTACACATGCCATAATTTTCTTTTTCACTCATCATTTGAGCTGTTTCTAGAGTAAAAGACTACTTAATTCAATGAAGAAAGTTCAGTGGTACTTTTACTTTCATTATATTGTTTTGAGGCCATAACCAAACATCTCTCTATATCTAGAATAATGGCAGCACCCCCAGTCAGTTGACCATGGCTTGGGTTCATGGAAGGCTTGGTATTTTATCTGTCTTGCTGCTGAAACCCGTTTGGTTTGGCATTTGTGTATATACCTGCATAATAAGCATGTTTGGAACAAGCAAAATACATTAAGACATATTCATGTTACTATAATGTAGTAGCTGCTTATTAAATGGTCATTTTATTTAAAACTTATGTGACTAATATTAATAAATATTTTTAAATGTGAGAAAAATGTTACACTTACTGCTGCATACTTTTATGCCTTTCTTAAAATTATTCTTATTCTTTGTTGTTCCACAGATGAGTTTCTACAAACTTCCTAAGTACTAAAAATTTATTTAGGCCCCCCTTGTGACATTTTGTCTTACAGTGAATGAAACTAATTTGAATATAATGTTTTTGACATAATGTGTTTGTCAATAATTGATTGCTGGAGTCAAAGAGATAGCACAGCGGTAGGGCATTTGCCTTACACATGGCTGATCCAGGACAAACCTGGGTTTGATCCCTGGCATCCCATATGGTCCCCAGAGCCAGGAGCAATTTTTGAGCACATAGCCAGGAGTAACCCCTGAGCATCACAGGGTATGGCCCAGAAACAAAAACAAAACAAAACAAAACAAAAAAAAAAGATTGCCATTGTTTTTCATTTAAATATTTTTCAGATGTCTATATATTTTTTATACAAACTTAAGAGAGCGACTTCAGACTTACTATACAAAAGATGATTTAATATGACCATTGGATATTATATGCAGATTGTTTTATCCTTTTCTTTTCCTTCTGATTGCACTGAATAGACCACATCCCTTGGCCTTTCCTACAGTCAGATCACATCATGTAATTAAAGTCAACTAAAGTCATATTGGAGACATGCTATATCCTGCATGACCCGGAAAATATCTCCTAGAGCTCCATGTTTATTCGTGCTTTTTTTACTCCCTAGGAGGCAAAACAGTGTTATTACAGAAACAACTGGCAAGAAAACAACTCAGATGATGTGGGAAGCACGTCCTACCAGCACAGATTGTAGAACTATAGAGTGAGCCATTAAGAGAAGTGGAGGTCAGGTTCTTGACTGGTAGAGGTAGTGAGATAAATCTACAAATTCTTGGTTGTTTGTCAAGAAACTTAGGCATATTTTTGAGAAAAGCAGGGGGCATATACAATTAGGGAACATAAATGGACTTGCATTGCATGTATAGAAAGTGGTGGAGAAACATCATCATTCGTTTTTATATGTTATGGGACAAAGTGGCCAGAGATCTAGGAGGGCTCCATTGATTATTCTACATAGTTCAGTATTGTCCATCCAAGGGTCTAGCATTCTTCTCAAGCACAAATATATTTGTGTCCCTGTCTTCGTTCTATGAGAACCAAAAGAATAAAACAAGGTAATTTTTTGGAGATAAATTGTTAAATTCTTTAAACATAAAATCTCAGTCAGATTAGTCTGTTTTAGGTTTCTTAATTCACTGACTATTTTTTTAAGTTTTGGTGGTAAAGGGAAGAGGCAAAGAGTTATAAAAAGTTTTGATTGTCTACTTGCAATAGGAAAGCAATATTAAGCATCCGTAGAAAGGCATAGTAAAAAATAGATGAGTCTGGAAGCCAGGAATTAGAGATTAGTTCTCTGGTTACTTTGGAGGCTAAGAGACTCATGATGATTTGTGACATCAGTGATAAAAAGAAAAAAACATGTTTTTATATGTCACAACATTTGATAATATTTGATTATATTGACTTGCAAAAACCATCTCATTTTTATATATTTTTAATATATTAAAAATGTCACTTTTGTGATAGAGAAATAGAGGTAGGGCTTTAAGTTTGTTCTTCAGTGCTACATACTTCAGCCTTACCAGGATAGGTCCCTGAGCACAGAGTCAGGAATAAACTCAGGGCACTTCTGGGTATGGCTGTTCAAAAAATAAAAATACTACTTTTGTCTCCTTTATCCTTCACTACCCTTTAGTCTATTTCTTTCTTTTATTTTCATATTATATCCTTGATTGTACATGCATTTCTCACCAAAAGACTCTCTGTCATTCTTGTTTTTGTATTCTTTCCAATTCATCACCTATATAGTAATCAAATTCATCTTTTAAAACTAAAACCCAGGAGGAGGCCTGAGTTCAATCCCCAGAACCATGTGGTCTTCAGAGTGTTTGGGAAACCAATCCCTGAGCATTGAGCCACACATAGCCCAAATATAGGTACCAAAAATATAGCACAACTTACATCACACTATTTGGAAAATCCTTCCTATGTTTTCTATTGCCACAAGAATAAAGTCAATGTCCAATCTGAATGCAAGCTCCTACATATTCTGGTCCTTGCAAACTGACCACTTTAATTCATACCACACTTCAACTCATCCACAAAATCTAGTCATATGCAATTCTCTCAGTTTATCAAAAATTCAATTTTTGCTCCCCCATGTTCTTCACTAGAAATCTTTATGTATGTTTGAGTCACCTCATAGGATCTTCTTGCTCTTCACACTGCTGCCTCCTTCCTATCCTTCATCTAACTGTTTAAAATATCCCTTCTACAGAAAGTTTTCTCTAATCTCCATCTCTAAAATATTGATTTTCTTTTAGTATCCTATTTTCAAGGGTCTTGCTTTTTTCCATATCATGCTACCAAAATTTTAAATGTGCTTCATGGAGCTTATACCTCATGTCACCAGTTTAGAAGAATAAGAACTGTAGCTTTATTTTATATAGAATCATTGAAGTTCACATCATATATTATGTGTGGCATGTTCTAAGTGGAATAGATCATGCAGCAAAGACAAATTATGGTCTCAGTTATATGTGGGATTTAAAGCCAAATTCAAACAGAACAGGTCTATGATTGCCAATAGTGGAAGTGGTTGTAGAAAATGGATGAAGGTGGTCAAGGTGCCAACTTCTAATTGCAAAGTAAGTTCTGCCAGGCAACACAGAGCACAGTGACCATAGAGACAATGCTGTGTTATGTATTTGAAAGGAAGCTAAGAAAATAGATATTGGAGTTATCAATAATTCCAAGAAAAAATAGTAATATCAAATGATAGATGTTGAACATATGATAGTTTTCAATGAAGACATGAGGAAAACATTATGTTTTGCTCCTTAGATGAACACAGTGCCACATACTCATTATAAATCATAAAACAGGGGGAATGAATTATCCAGTGTAACACAATATATGTCATTGGATTTTTAAAATGTAAAAACAGGCTCAGGCTTTAAAATAAAAAGAAAATGGAAAAATAATCTTCCATGGTCTGAAATGTTTTTAAATTCTTTTAATCTCAAAATGTTTGAAAGGCACAAAAATGTAATTTTTATCTGTTTAGGGTCAAGCTAAAATTCATGATGGCTTTTGCTACAAAGAATATGTGTGCTTTTATTTTCTTTTTTATAAAACTTCATTTGTAGGTAGAATAGAATCTGAGTTCCAGTTACTATTGCAATGAACCAAGGAAGACAATGTTGAAAATGTCTTTGTTTGATCCAGTCAGCCTGGTAAATTAGAAGTTTATTTCTCTCTTTTTTAGGAATCTGAAAGCAAGCAGGCCCAGACTCATAGGCCATTTTGAAATACCAGGACTTTCAAAGGTTGCCACTGATGTGCCCTCCCTAGGAGGTTTTCATGCCTGAGTGCAGATGCAAGAGTTATTTGGGTTCATAGGTAAGAAAGCTGCCTTTTTGAGGGGAAGCCCAGGTGGAAAACTCATCTGGCGTACCAATCCTTAAAACTAATGGATGCTCTGTGCGAATGAGGCATTTAAAGAGTTCTAAAGAAGAGGAGATCTTTAAGAAGTGGTAGTTTGGTTGAAGCTATGGAAAAGGACGAAGAAAAGAAGTTGCCATAGTAAAATGACAGTGTTGGATAAACTAAACTTGGTTTTGTCCTATCTCTTTCAGTTAAATACTACAAAGAATAACCTGTTACACAGAATTAAAGTAATAGGTTATTAGAAAAATGTTCAAAATCTCAGTGTGATATTTCAGATAAATGGAATAAAATCACTCAATAGTCACCACTCAATATTTATTTATAATTCTTGTGTTTCCTTTACTTTATTTCCTCCATCTCACCCATTTTCATACTTTTTCAAAAAACAGAATTAACCTTTTGTGTTTTTTTAGAAAAAAAGACAATTTTTAATTGTATATTGAGACCATTGTGAATTACAAATCCTTCATAGTTGTATTTCAGGCATATAGTGACTGTGAATTAGGGCCATTCCCACCACCATTGTTGACCTCCTTCCAGCAGAGTTCCCAGCATGTATCCCATACCTCCACCCTTAGCCCCCTGTTCTACCTGTTCAGTGTAACAACAGGTCCATTTTATGTTTAGATTATTATAGTTTGGGTCTCTTGATTTTATTCTCATTGACTTTGGCTTGGGTATTTAGTTCTGACCTTTTCAAAAAAATGACAATTTTCTTACAAACAAAAAGAACATCCTTCATGAACATACTCAGTATAATTTTATTGATGGTAAATATAGAAGAACATTTTTTGCCTTTCATTTAAATACCATGGTTATTAGGGCCAGAGAGATAGCACAGTAGGTAGGGCATTTGCCTGTGTATGGCCAACCCAGGACAAACCTGGGTTCAATTCCCAGGATCCCATATGGTCTCTTGAGGCTGCTGGAAGTGATTTCTGAACTCTGAGTGTCACTGGGTGTGGTGCAAAAACCAAACCAACCAACCAACCAACCAAATAAATAAATAAAATACTGTGATTGCAAAGTTGTTCATGATTGAATTCCAGTCTTACAATGTATATCACCCTTCACCCATGAACATTTCCTGTAACAAATGCCCCAAGTTTCTCTCCTATCCTCATAGCTGCCTGCCTCTGGGGCAAACATTTTTTTGTTTTTGTTGTTTTTGGGTCACACCTGGCAGTGCTCAGGAGTTACTCTGACCTCCATGCTATCTCTCTGGCCCCCAAGGGGCACACGTTATTATCCTTTTCATCTTCCTCTGATTCTCTTTTTCCCATTTTTTCTTTTCTTTTTTTAATTATCTTTATTTAAACAACGTGATTACAAATATGATTGTAGTTGTATGATTTCAGTCATATAAAAAGCACCCCCCTTCACCAGTGCAACATTCCCACCACCAATGTTCCAAATCTCCCTCCTCCCCACCCCCACACCTGTACTCAAAACAGGCTTTCTACTTCGCTCATTCATTCATATTATTAGGATAGTTCTCAATGTAGTTATTTCTCTAACTGCACTCATCACTCTTTTTGGTGAGCTTCATGTCCTGAGCTTCACCTTCCAGCCCTCATCTTTTTGTCTCTGAGAATTATTGCAAAAATGTCTTTTATTTTTCTTAAAACCCATAGATGAGTGAGACTATTCTGCATCTATCTCTCTCCCTCTGACTTACTTCACTCAGCATAATAGATTCCATGTACATCCACGTATAGGAAAATTTCATGACTTCATCTCTCCTGACAGCTGCATAATATTCCATTGTGTATATGTATCACAGTTTCTTTAACCACTCATCTGTTGAGGAGCATCTTGGTTGTTTCCAGGGTCTGGCTATTGTAAATAGTGCTGCAATAAATATAGGTGTGAGGAAGGGTTTTTTGTATTGGATTTTTGTGTTGCTCGGGTATATCCCTAGGAGTGGTATAGCTGGATCATATGGGAGCTCAATTTCCAGTTTTTGGAGGAATCTCCATATCACTTTCCATAAAGGTTGGCCTAGATGGCATTCCCACCAGCAGTGAAAAAGAGTTCCTTTCTTTCCACAACCCCACCAGCACTGCTCGTTCTCATTCTTTGTCATTATGTCATTAGTCATTATGTTTTCACTATTTTAACGAAGGGGTACCATACATATCACTTTATCTCCAATAAGCACCCAATTACTATCCAGAGTGTTCAATATCAACTATCATTTTCATAGTGGCCCCTTCTCTACTTTTAACTGCACTGCTCCACTATATGTTGCAAGCTTCCTACTATGCACTGGTCCTTCTGTCCCTAATCTCTGTTATCACTGGACATTATTACCATACTATTTTTTTCTTATCTTCCACAAATGAGTGAAATTATTCTATGTACATCCCTCTCCCTCAGATTCATTTCACTTAGCATAATACTCTATCTCTATGTATAAGCAAATTTTATGACTTCATTTTTATTAATTTATCAGCATTTATAATTTTACACATTACTTAAATATCTAGGATTATTAATTTATCAACAAATAAGTCTTTAGTAATTATAATGTCTCAGATTATCTTCTCTGTCTAAAAACTTTACTAGTGGCTTTCCCTATTTCTATAAAAGTGATTAGTGATTCAGACCACACATGAAGAATGGTTTTGCCGTATTTTTTTTAGGTATTTTTCTTCATATGATGATAAAAACAGAGAGAAGTTTAAGAACATTTTCCATGTGTGTCCTTCCATGTGTGTCCAAAATGGAAGGCACAAGTCCTCCATATGAAAAAAAGCAGTAAGTTTTGCCTCTCTAATGGCCAGTAAATTCCTCTCAACATGCTCAGGGGGATGCTTCTATTCATGGACATACACACACCCCGCCAACATTTTAAAAACTGGGCAATGTCTATTTTTATGCAATTTTTCAAATGCAAGGTCTTCTCATAGTTAGAACAGATCTGCCTTCACTCTTGCATATAAATTGGATGAAGGAAGCCACTTAATTTCTCCCAGAGGATTCAAAGACTATGACCCCAAACCACAGAGACATAAACCCATATGTATTCTTACTATGGTGTAGAATATGGGACAAAACTCTGGCACACACATCACTTCCACATTTTCCCATTATTGCAAAATATCTAAGTAGGGGGATTAGATATACCAGAGAAAATCAGAAGCCATTATTTTTTATGAGTGATCCCTGGTTATCTCTCTTCTGAGAAACATTGTTTTTAAGACCCACCAAATTTATGCATTTGACTATAAATTCCGTTGCTTCATTCAAATAGTAGCTTTTTTTTTTAAGCAGCCAACATTCCAATTTCCTCCTCATGCTGTTCCATTCTACCCCACATCCCAATGATCACACATAGAAAATGAAGATTTTGAATATGTTCCATCCCTGAACAGGGCAAAATCAAATAATTCATTGCTCTGTAGCACCCTAAAGTTTGGGCTGTGGCCACAAAACAGAGATTAAAATAGTCTGCTCTAATTTGGCTCCAAGCCAATAGTTGGTGTGAACTTCCAAAACACCAATAACAGCATGAAAGAAAGCAACTTCCTTTCTAAAAGGATTTTGCTAATGAATATCCAAAAGTTAAAGGCAGGAACCAAACTCAAGAAGCACAGATAAGAAATAGGTGGTAGCTTATTCACAGGGGGAAATATTAAAGACAAAATTAAAATAAATCCCACGTGGAAAATCGGAGTACAGATCCAAAAAGTCACCCCCATTTCCAGAGGAACAACGAGGTGCCCTTCATGGTGGTTTCTTTCATGAGTGCCTGGGATTGACTGAGATGGTTTAGGCATTAAGCCACTTTTCCATGAAATGATGCCAGCAGTTTTCAAGATGTGAGAGATGATCTATGGCTTCTGTATAGAAGCAATCTCTGATTTATTAGGGGGAGTATAGGTTGGGAAAATGACCACCCATGTTTCCTTTTTATCTCCTTTCCAGATGTATTTTGTGTTTGTCCTCCACAGTGCTTGTGAATCAGATGATACTTTTGTGAACATCTGACCTCACAAGTACTTAGGATGCTTGTACCAAGCTTTCTTTCTCAAAACCTTAAGTCACCTTTTACAGACCTGAAGTGATAAAGTGACATCAACAACAGTATTTTAAAGGATGGACCTCTGTCAGTGAATCACTCCTTCTTTCTAGGTGAGTGGGTTTTTTTCTTTTGCTATTTGTTTCCAACATATTTATGTGTACATGTTTAAGTTTTATTCTATAATGTTAAAAATTTTGAACTGATTCAGGTGAGACCACATTGAAACTAAAGTTGTGCTCATTTGGTTTTTGGCAACTCTTCCATTTTTGTTGAAACCACCGTTATCACTGATCTGTTCCATTGGGTAATTTCAGAGAGGAATGTTTTCTCCCCAGCCACACAAGTAGAGCTGGCTGAACTTTCCTGGAAGCAGGGTAGGGAAGAAAGTCACATGATATCAGGGTCAAGGCCCAGGATAACACATTTCTACCAGGAAATGTCTCTCAAGAGCTAAGGCAGCAACCTTCTTCACTGTTCTTCAGAATTGTTTATAAATTATAGTTAGAATCTTACTGTATTGAATAAGCACAGGAAAAATTGAGAAAGCTTAATGGCAGCAGATCTTGAGGGTAGAAGTTCATAAAGACCAATTATGGGGTTCAATTAGTTGTCAGAGGTATAATTCTTTCATACTCTATCTGACACACTGACATCATCTACAGGCATACCACATCTAATGTGGTCCATTCTGATGTTTAGATATTAAGTCTTACTACTACTCATCTCTCTCCTGCCCAGACTAATTGTGGGAGAAACTGCTATGGGGAAGGTTGTTAAGACCCTATGTATTATATTCCTCCAGAGATATCTGGTTCAAATTGAACGTCCAGTGGAGCCTTGAGCTGCTGTACTTAAGACTTCATGTCATTCAAGTAGCAACATGGGATGTTGAGTTGTTTAATTTGAGTTGTATTTAGTAGAGTTGTGTTCTTTGTGGAAGCAACCCAAACCTAACAGAACGTATGGAATAATTAGTTACTGGGTACTAAGAGATGCATGTGTTAGTGGCAACCCCAGAACAAAATGTATAATGAGAAACTTAGTTTTGACTAATAACATATCTCTAGAAAATACCTTCAACATTTGATCAATTATTGGTTTTGTCACAGCATCCTATTTCTGGCTCCAGTAGTTTGACTAAACAAGTATTTGTGTTGTAACCATTTTATCAGATCCAGCAATGCTTAATCAATGAATGAGGATCTCACTTGCCTATCATGAACATACTACTCAATCTGGAATATAAACAAAACAATCCTCCAGCAATAAAGATTAAATAAGGAAAAAAGAAATCCATATTCTAGTCATTTGCAAGTGATTCATTAAATCTAAGTTCTCCATATCAAAAGTGAGGTTTGGCACTAAAATATCAAAATATTATTCATGATTAAAATATCAATGATATTATTCATGTTCATATTTTATGAAATTCCATTACATGAAGAATCATTCAAGAAAAAAACTAAAATGCTGATAATATTTGTATTGACCAAAGTTTTATGAATAAGGCTCCCTAACACATTTGATAATAGTATATAATATTATATGTATTTATATATAAGTATCTATATATACACATCTCAATAAGCAAGATTGTTTAATTTTCTTGATTATTAGACTGCCTCATGGAGAATTTTCCAATTGGAAACACAAGGTAAGGTCTATAAAATTCTTTGCTGCTCCATACCACTAACTTCATGATGGCAGTACCCAGTGGAAAAGAGAACATTTCATATGAGCTTTTGTCACTTGACAACAGTCCCTAGTTTGTGAAGTCCCTGTTTGCTGTACAGCACCAAACAGGCAGCTTGACTGGATTTTTGTTCAGATCGAGCAAGCCTGTTGGCACAAAGTAGACATGCAGAGAGCATGCATTCCTGGTCTCCTTTGCATTAGCCACGCAGCAGCTGCAACTCAGGGCTGAACTGTTCCTCATCTACACTGGGCAAGTGTCCAGAACCATGAAAGTGTTGAGAAGGGATAAGAGGGGTGAGGTACCCCACTTGAGCATAGCTAGCTACTACAGATCTGGAACCAAAGGAACCCAGGATTCCAGCATATGAGAAAATGAGGAAATAGGAAGTTCTTCTAGTCTTACTACTCCCTAGACAGTTGACTTCTTTACCATCCTATTAACCATTTCCTGTGATAAGCAAAACCGGCAAAATAAGGCTCTTTTTATTATGGGTGACAACGTGACTTCTTACAAGTTTCATCATTTGATTCAATCTTGCCTTTGCAGACCTTCAGAATAGTTTGGTTTAAGCTGATGATATGATATAATATGATGTAATGTGGTATTATATGATATGGTATGATATATTGTTATATAAAAATTCACAACCAGAATATTCTCATATGATAAATTCTGAAGACCAGGTAAAATGCCATTGAAAGCACCTTGAAACTGTGTAGTGGCATAGTGGGAAGATTTTTGTATTAGGTTTTAGAGCCTAATTGTACCAATATCAGCTCTCCCAAGTTTGTGTACACTCTTGTCTATGCTATCAAAGAACTTCAGATAAATAAACAGAAATGACATGTACAATATATGTAATATTAAGGGGGTCAGAGATACTCTACAAGAGTTAAGATGCTTGTTCTGAACATGGACAAACAAAATTCAATTTCCAGGTCTGTATATCGTATATGGTTACTCAAGAACTGTGAGGAGTTATGTCTGAGTTATGTCTTTCTCTCTCTCTGTGTCTCTCTCTGTCTCTCTCTGTCTCTCTATCTCTCTCTCTCTTTTCTCTCTCTGGTATCCCATGGAGCCACATCTTGACAGTAGAGAGATAATCAATAGTGCAGGGGAGCAAGGCACAAGAAGGCAGCAAAGTCAGTATGGGACCATACATGTGTAGAGAGAAACTGAGTAATCCTGCTCTTATTGACACTGGGCATCAAGATTAAAATCCCTTGATATAAATGACATAATATTTATATAACACAAAAATATGGCAGCTGAAATATGACCCCACCCTGGTACTGAGTTATTGTCTAAAGGTGGACCATATAATGAGGTCTGTAATGGTCAGTAGGGAAGCGTGTAGAGGAGGGGCTGAGCAGGGATTTGATCTAGGGCACTGTTTGATCTGTTGCCAGTGTGGTCACAGATATCGATTACAGTCAACTCTATGAGATATGCATATCATTAACTTAGTAACATAATATTGTGGTCTCCTTGGCATTTCTCTAGAGTTTGTAAATGTAGCTAACATGTGTTTCTGCCAAGGAGAGGGATATTTTAGGTGAATCACCATAAAATTTGGGGGTAGGGGATGGAAAAGGCTTTCAAATATTTCAGCTAAAGAAACTAGACATGCTCTGATCAATCTCTTTGAGGTTCTTCGTAAATAACTTTATATCTTAATGGGCAGGATATAAAAATGTAAATGCCTATAGTTACATCAAAGAGTTGCTCATTTGATGTAAACTCTTCTTAAGATCCCAAATTCCAATAAAATAGTAAGTTGGAAGTGTCTCGAATCTTCGGCTTAATAGATTTTTCTATTTCATCTGTTCAGAGAATTTAAGTAAGGATCCAACATGTTTTGAGAAAAACAGTCAGCCAAAAGATTCTTTTTTCCATTTCTGTCAGTTTAAGAGATAATCTTTATGGAGTTATTTGTGCTATTTAATAAAAGGGTTCTTTGTTATTATAGAAATGAATTATTTCATATTACCATGCCCTTTTTGGACATTTATTTTCACTTGTGCTTTTTATCAAAGAAAAAAGTAATCAATCATTATGTGAAGCAATTCACATACATTCTTTATAACAAATATTTTTATATTTACATATAAATATCTTTATCCCTTAAAATTTCTAGTCTAGTCTATATACCTTAATAAAACTTTTATTATTTCTAAATATTCTATATACTTTACAAACACATATATTTAAACTTTTATTATTTCTAACGTTTTCAGAAATACAAAGAGTGTTTTAGTTAGCAGGAGACTAAAAATATCCCTTAAAATTACTAAAAGCAATAAGGGAAACATCAAAATGATTATGAGTATCAACTGACACCAGGAAAAAGACATATAAGCAAACAACTGGAAACAATGAATATTAGTGGAGATGTGGTGAGGAAGGAGCTCTCACACTGCTGGTGGAAATGTCACCTGTTCCAGACTCTATAGTGATTTCTTTTCTTTTCTTTTTTATTTGGTTTTTGGGCCACACCCAGTGATGCTCAGAGGTTACTCCTGGCTATGCACTCAGAAATCGCTCCTGGCTTAAGGGACCAAATGGGACACTGGGGGACCGAACCACAGTCCATCCTAGGTAAGCTGCATGCAAGGCAAACTCCCTACAACTGCACCACCACTTCGGCCCCTCTATGGTGATTTCTTACAAAAGATAACAATGGAATTCCTGTTTGACTTAGATTTCTTGCTTCTAAATGTCTTTCCTCAAAATTCAAAGACATTACTTCTTATGAATAAATATAAAAATTACTTAGGGTGATCTGGAGAATATACATAGATAATTGATTAACTGATATGGGGGAAAGGGGCCTAAGTTAAATAGGCCTTTTATCATTCTAAAATTGTCCACCCATCCAATGTAGCACTACAATAATTACTGACAGGTAAAATTACCCTTCTCCATCACACTTTTCTTTTCCTCCTTTTTTTCTTTTCTTCCTTTCTTCCTTCCTTCTCTCTATTCATTTTAGCTAGCTGAGTGAAATACAGATAGATGGATGAATGTGTCATTAGAGCAAATACAAAATCCCTGAGTGAGATAACAAATATACAGTTACAGAGCATCATAGCCTCTGTATTCTAATCCCCCCTATTGAAAAGGCAAGAGAGCAAATACTTCAACATTAAGTATTTTTGTACTGTAAGAGAAGAACCCTAAAACTCTGAGACTCAGTTGTACTTTTAATAGGCTTAATATATGATCTTTTTCAGAAAGCATGAACTATAAAGAAACATTAAAATAATCACAGAGTTCAAGTATTATTCATCATCATTCAACCAAAGATGCATGAGCTCTTTGAGGGTTTCTGTGTACAAAGGTATTACATATATGAACAAACATAGAAAATTGAAAAGCATAGTCATATGCACATAGGTTATATGTCTTTGTCTAGTAATGGTATTACTGTTTTGTTTCTGAAGTTTTTAAACTCCTAGACAGTTCTTTCATAGAGGAAATTTAAATCTAATTCGGTCATTTTAATTTCCACTTGAGTTACTTAAATTTAATTCTAGTTCTTTTGATAGGCACTCAATTATTTGATAATTTATAATTATCATTTTTCCTTACTCAAATATTTTGCATTTATTTTAAGCATTGTTGGAGTCTTACATTGATTCTTTCTCTTTTTAAAAGAAACTTGTTTAACTGTTTCTTATTAATAATAATTTCTAGGCATTTTGCCATTCTAGTTAGTTTCTCCAATGTGCCTCAGGTTGTCAGTGATTCACTCAAAATATATTTCTTAAGAAATATTTTAGGCATTTTATTACCAGCACAAGACCCAGAATGAAGCTATTATTTCTTTTTATCTGCCAATGACATACCTATCTTGATAGTCTATACTATTAAATTCCATTTCAAAGGTATCTTTTATGTAATTCAATAAGCTATATGAATTCTTGGCTCCATTCCCAATATCTGCTTGATAGTAACCATTACAAAACAGTAAAAAAAAATCTGTTTTTATTTCATTAGTTATTTTTTTTAAAGCTTTACAACATTTTAATGCCAAATAAAGGCTAATTGAATATTTATACATGTTATAAATTTATTTTTAATTAGTATTTTATTTAAGCATCATGATTACAAACATGTTTGTAGTGGGTTTCAATTATAAAAAACACCCCCTTCACGAGTGCAATATTCCCACCACCAATGCTCCTCATCTACCTCTTGCCCACCCCACCCCATCTATCTTCAGGAAAGGAATTCTATTTCTCTCACTCACTACCATTGTCATGATAGTTGTCAGTGTAGTTATTTTTTTAACTGAACTCACAACTCTTTGTGGTAAGCTTCATATCTTGGGCCATTCCTTCCAGGCCTCATTTCTATTGTCTCTCGGTATTATTACAATAATGTCTCTTATTTTTCTTAAAATCCATAGATTAATGAGATTATTTTGTGTCTATCTCTCTCCCTCTGATCTATTTCACTCAGCAGAATAATTTCCATGAGGGGATGTGGGGAGAAAGGAACTCTCATTCATTGCTGGTGGGAATGCCATCTAGTCCAGCTTTAGGGACAAACAATTTGGATATTCTTCAAAAACTGGAAATTGATTTCCCACATAATCTACAGCTATACCACTCCTGAGAATATACCCTTGGAACACAAAAATACAATAAAAGTGCCTTCTGCACACCTATATTCATCACAGAGTTATTTACAATAGCCAGAGTCTGGAAACAACCCAGATGCCCGAAAACAGATGAGTGGCAAAACAAACTGTGGAATATACATTCATTCATATAATAGAATACTATACAGCCATTGGGAAAATGAAGTTATGAAATTTTCCTAAGAGTTTTACAACTTTTTTTTTTGTTTTTTGTGTCACACCCAGCAGCACTCAGGGGTTACTCCTGGCTCTGTGTTCAGAAATCGATCCTGTCAGGCACAGACTTATAAAGCAAATGCCCCACCGCTGTGCTATCTCCATCGCCTCGAGTTTTACAACATTTTAAAAATGTGTTAGATAGGGTGGGGAGGAGAACATAGGTACTTACATCCACTGATGCCTAGAAATGCATGAGGATTTTTAGTGAATAAGGGACATTGCAGAAGTTTTTAAAGAAATGATGACTAAATAGGCAACCAAGTTTCTTTCATCAAACAAGGACGCTGTACCTAGTTAATATCATATATTAACTCCACATATCATTGGTCTTTGAGACCGAGGAATACTCATGGATAAAGAATTTTATGTTTACATGAGCATCCAATTAAAAAGGGGTAAAGTTTTTATTTAGGGTGTCTACATTTTTTGACATTTACCTTGATCCTTACTGTAACAGGTACAGATGAATTCAATTCACCTTGGGCTCAGACTGAGAACAGCTAAAAATTTTCCTGCTTTATTCAAAAGTTCAAAGATTTCATTATAGGAAAATATATTATGATACACTATAAAGTCTGACAAACTATTGCTTTTGACTTTTACTGTATCTGAATAAATCAACATATATTAACCCAAAGACTAATTATAGAATTACCCAAATGAAAATTCCAAGAATATATGTTAATATCTCATTTTATACTTAAGTCCAAATTCCAGTGAATTGACAAAAGTATTTGGTAATATATGATTAATTGTAAAGGACTCCAGAATATTAACAGACATATATAATTCCAATTTCTTTCAATATCTGCTTGATAGTAACCATTACAAAACAGTAAAAAAAAATCTGTTTTTATTTCATTAGTTATTTTTTAAAATAACCAATGAATTTTTTTCTTATTCCTGTTAACTAGTGGGTTTCATATGGATTTTGATAGAGTTTGTTTAATTTTACCCCCAAGATAACTGGATAATGTTGAGTTTTGTCTAACCCTTTTAGATCTAAGTTTTTCAAAATTTATGTAATCTAAATTAAGTATAAACATCACTTTTATTTATGAATAATAATTTAAGCCAAATCAAATAAGATTTAGAGTATATTTGACAACAAATATTTGTAGAATACTCTGACACATTTTAGGAGCAACAGTCTATAGACAAAGGTCTAACCTATAGAAAAAAATGCAGACAACAGGGAATAAATAAAAGGTAGAGTATTTTTTATAATAATGCAAGCTAGGGGCCAGAGAGATAGCATGGAGGTAAGGCATGTGCCTTTTATGCAGAAGGATGGTGGTTCGAATCCCAGCATCTCATATGGTCCCCTGTGCCTGCCAGGGGCGATTTCTGAGCGTGGAGCCAGGAGTAATCCCTGAGTGCTGTCAGGTGTGACCCAAAAACCAATAATAATAATAATAATAATAATAATAATAATAATAATAATAATAATAATAATAATAATAATAATAATAATAATAATAATGCAAGCTAAAGGGGAAAACTAAAGCTGAAAAAATGAGAGATCAATATGTAAAGTGAAGAGAATTGATATTTTACATTGATTCTGAGGTCTAAGTAAGCCAACCATCATTCTAATGTTGGCTTCAGTTCCAAGTTATGTACCTTTTTAAAATGGATGTTTTTAAGGACATTTTCTTTAATCCTTTAATTTATTATGGACATTTGTATTTTTTCTGTTTTTCAGAACTTCTCTTTTCTTTTGTCTTTCTTTTTCTCCCTCCTCCTCAATTCTGCCATGTCCAGAGACAAGTTAGGGAACAAAAAATATCCAAACTACCCCATATGAGGAGAATTCTGATCCACTTTGCAAGTGAACACAGATCCTTTTAGAGAAAGGATCTCAATCCAAGCACAAAAAAGCAAGAATGTGTGGAACTATGACAACTTATAATTGAGATGAGGAAATCCCAGATGTTTGAAGGCTGTGTGCATTGAACCACGACAACATGATATCAATTCAGAAGCATTTGTCACTTTTTAATCCCACCAGGGCACCCCACCTAATCTATACCCTCCATTCACTGTGGAGCTTGAGCCATGTTATCTTTCTGTGTGCCTCTCTATCTCATCTCTTGTGTACTCAAAGAATGCATGTTTGTTTGACCAATGGCTTAAATCAACCAATCCAAGAAAGACAAATAAACTTTGTCATATCACATTTTATTCCAATGCCATAGCAAATTGTTTTCAAGTTATTTCTTTCCCTGGCACAGAAAAAACTATGAGTTGATTAAAGGCAGATATGTTTTCTAGTAACAACACGAACTTCTTCAGACTTTGTGAAGGGTAATAAAGTAGATAATATGTCCAGAGCTCTTGATGTTTTGCCATATTTGCATGCTGAAATTTTGCTCCAAAATCTCATGGATCATATTCCTTCTCTCACAGCCCTACACTGGTCATACCAGTTCACTTTGAAATCACTGTGCTCTTTTGGGCATATATTATATCTTTGGGATATGAAAAAAGGTCTATACTGACAAAAGGAGAATGTGAAAACTTCACTCACATTCATAGTAGGATCTCGTTTTTTTATTTTTATCATCAGTGCCAAAACAAGATTAAATAAAATGACTTTATATAAGGGTGCTGTTCACAGAGTTTTATGCTACATATATTGCTGAATCTATCTTTTGCTCAATAAAAGTCATGATTAAGAATTTTGGGGGGAGGAGCAGATGACAAATGCATTCTTTCTTTGGATGTATAGTAGCCCATATCTCTATATCACATTTTTATAGGGAATAATACCAAAAGCTGAAACAGCAAGGCTTTTGATATCAACATCTTTAATGCTACAAGAAAATAACAAACTTTCCTAAAGGGGGTATATCTGGCCATGTTAAACAGCTTCAGAGAGTGGATGTGATTACCCAGGACTCTACATTTTTCCCACCTGTAATCTGGGCTTCTCTTTCCCTTTTAGCCAGTCCAACATAGACCAACTTTCTTTTTTGATTAATATCTTTATTTAAACACCTTGATTACAAATATGATTTTAGTTGGGTTTTAGACATACAAAGAACACCCCCCTTCACCAGTGCAACATTCCCATCAACAATGTCCCAAATCTCCCTCCTCCCCACCCCACCCACACCTGTACTCTAGACAGGCTTTCTACTTCCCTCATTCATTCACATTGTTATGATAGTTCTCAGTGTAGTTATTTCTTTAACTGCACTCACCACTCTTTGTGGTGAGCTTCATGTTGTGAGCTGGACCTTCCAGCCCTCCTCTCTTTGTCTCTGAGAATTATTGCAAAAATGTCTTTTGCTTTTCTTAAAACCCATAGATGAGTGAGACTATTCTGCATCTATCTCTCTCCCTCTGACTTACTTCACTCAGCATAATAGATTCCATGTACATCTATGCATAGGAAAATTTCATGACTTCATCTCTCCTGATGGCTGTATAATATTCCATGGTATATATGCACCACAGTTTCTTTAGCCATTCATCTGTTGAAGGGCATCTTAGTTGTTTCCAGAGTCTGGGTATTGTAAATAGCACCGCAATGAATATAGATGTGAGGAAAGGGTTTTTGTATTGTATTTTTGTGTTCCTAGGGTATATATCCCTAGGAGTGGTATGACTGGATCTTATGGGAGCTCAATTTGTAGGTTTTGGAAAAATCTCCATATCGCTTTCCATAAAGGTTGGACTAGAAGGCACTCCCACCAGCAGTGAATAAGAGTTCCTTTCTCTTCACATCTCAGCCAGCACTGCTTGTTCTCATTATTTGTGATGTGCACCAATCTCTGTGGTGTGAGATGGTACTCATAGTTGTTTTGATTTGCATCTCCCTGATGATTAGTGATGTGGAACATTTTTTCATGTGCCTTTTGGCCATTTGTATTTCTTCTTTGTCAAAGTGTCTGTCATTACTTCTCCACATTTTTTGATGTGATTAGATGTTTTTTTCTTGTAAAGTTCTGTCAGTGCCTTGTATATTTCTTCTCTTCTCTGATGGGTATTGGGTGAATAATTTCTCCCACTCAGTGGGTGGCTCTTGTATCCTAGGCACTATTTCCTTTGAGTTGCAGAAGATTCTCAGCTTAATATATTCACATCTGTTTATCTCTGCTTCCACTTGTTTGGAAAGTGCTGTTTCCTCCTTAAAGATGCCTTTAGTCTCAATGTCATGGAATGTTTTACCTATGTGTTGTTCTATATACCTTGTGGTATCAGGTCTGATATCAAGGTCTTTAATTCATTTGAATTTTACCTTCATACATGGAGGTCATAGCTGGAGATCTGAGTTTGCTTTTTTGCAAGTGGCTAAACAGTTGTGCCAACACCACTTGTTGAAGAGGCTTTCCTTGCTCCATGTATCAAAAACTAGGTGATTGCATGTCTGGGGAACATTCTTTGAGTACTCAAGCCTATTCCACTGATCTGAGGGTCTGTCTTTATTCCAACACCATGCTGTTCTGATACAGTTTAAAATTGGGGAAAGTAATGCCTCCCATATTCCTTTTCCCAAGGATTGCTTTAGCGCGCACACACACACACACACACACACACACACACACACACACACACACACACACACACGGAAATAGTAAAGGATTCTCAGAAATTTACCCAAGTTTACCCTTAGCTCCTAGAAAGCTGCCAGCTCCAAGCATATTTGGAAATGTCAGAAGGTGACATCCTCTCTAACCTAGTATTTAATCTGAGGGAAAATCATCACATCTGGAGGTGGGACCAGATGTTCTCACCACCAATTCAAGGTGCTACATTCCAAGATGTCTCTCAACCAAAGAGCAATAAGGTGTATACTGAGTGAGGTAGAAAGAAATGAATTCTAGTAATACCACAATCTCTTACATGTAAATGAACATAATCTTTTAATTTTTTTTTGTTGTTTTGGGGCCACACCCGGTGAATGTCAGGGGTTACTCCTGGCTATGCACTCAGAAATCGCTCCTGGCTTGAGAACCATATGGAGCACCGGGTGATCAAACTTCGGTCTTTCCTAGGCTAGCGTGGGCAAGGCAGACACCTTATCCCACCATCCAGACTCTCTTTCAACTTTTTTAAAGAGACTACACAGTATAGCAGTTAAGACCATGACCCCGGTCAGAAAAATAGACCAGAAGGGAGGCTCTTTCCTTGCATGTGGCCAGCTTTGGTTCAACCCATAACACCACAAATGGCCCCTTATGTACCACAACACATCAATCCTGAACAAAAAGCAGGAATAAATAATTTGTAGGTACCTTGTTATGTGGCACCTAAACTAAAATTTCAAATACAAAATCCTTTATCAATACAAAAGTTAAGATTTTTTAAGCTTAAACTTTACTTATGCCACTTATTAATAGTGCATACAAATGTATGTTATTAAAACTCTCTTTGATCCACTTTAAAATACCCTTGTAGTGAGAATTAATGAAATAAATTTTTAAAGAACTCAAAGAAGTGGGTAACATATTTTAAGTCTTCAGTAGGACTCTTATTGCTGTTGTATATAATTGTATTTTTCCATTCAATCTTTTTATTGCTTATATAAACAAAACTATTTGTTAATTTTTTATTTGAAATCATTGTAAAACTTAGTGTAGAGTATAATACTGTAATATTAAAATAATTATTTTTCTTTCTAGTTTTATATTCTAACTTATTCTTTGCTATATTTGTCTGTATATCCAGAAAATGTAAAGTATTCAGGCATGTACATAATAATAATTTTTCATTTCCTGGATGAGACCAGTTTTCCTTGATATACTCTCTATATGGACACTTTTTTCATATGATTTTTGGTATCTTTCTATGCATGTGTTGAATGTAGAAAATTCCTAAAATGCTCTATAGATATACATGCACATACACACACACACTAACCACATATGTATGTCATAATACTTATCATCTGCTGAAATTCTGTTTGATAAACCTTTCCCTAAAAATACACCACTATTAAAGACCAAGTGTAATGTTATATTTTAGTGTATAAAATATAATATAAATATTATATTTATATCTGGCATAATAGCCAACACTTTTTAGGCAGTGAAGATCCCTGAGGACAGAGCAGGGAATCACTGGCTCTAAGAGTACTAACAAGAGTCAATATCTCATCATTAAATTTGTGTTTACTTTTAATAACTGCTAGTGAGTGAACTAATTGTTACCACTACCAGTTTTCTTATTAAGAGAGTAACATATGATATACTCTGTCCTTATTATAATAATTTACCTGTTAGGAAGGGAAACTATAAAACTGGCTAAAATTTCTGCTTTGTGCTCTGCCACTGAGTCCTCCCTAGAGATCTCCTAATAGCTTGGCTCAGAAAGCCATTCCAAAGTAGTTTGTGAGAGACTGGGAAAGATCATAACAAATGGAAAGAAAGAACTTTTTAGTTCCAAAGAAGTACATTATGCAAGCATATAAAGTTCATCTTTGTAGTAATTTGCTGATTTTTCTACTTGCTCAAAAAATTCAAAGCTTTGGCAAAGAAAGTATGAAAGTGTGTTATTTTAATCACTCTGAGATTTAATTTTGTGTCATTTCAAAAGCAAAGTAAACACATGTAAGTAAAGGTGTCCAATTTTTTTGGTGTGACTTCAACAAAAATGCATCACCCTTATCTTTATTAGGCCTTATGGTTTCCAACTATGCAAGTAAAATGAAATTTGAACTCGACACACTGGACAAGCTCATAATCTATTTGGTTCCATTCTGGCAAGTCCTGTAATGCTTCACTAATGAGCTATTATAAACTCTGTTGCCCTTTGTTGTTTGCCCCCATCTCACAGATGCTAACAAAACAAGCTGGCAAATAAAATAGCTCATTAACTCTTCTCATTTATTCTGTGATGAGACTTGCCTAACTGTGGGTAAGAGTTGGCAATGTATAAGGAGTGATACTTGGATTAGCATAGGAGTCATTGGGAAATAGCTCACTGGAGTTGAAAGAAAAATAGAAATCAGTGCTATCAAGACAAAATTAAATCAAATCATTCTGTGCTTCAAATTAGTGTCATTGGCCAATTGTTTCTCAATTAACTGGGTGGGTGAAGAGAAAAAATTGAGTAGAAATTACCAATTATAACTCAAGGTGACAAAATATAAATAAATACATTCTGGTGTAGAATTACAGATTTAAAAAAATTAAGAAGACAATTTGGCATCCAAAACTGGAGAGGACTAATATCGGTAAAAGTTAGAATAAGTCATGTCTAGATGATCATTAATTGTCCTGTCAATAGATGAATACACAGTCCCTAATTTCTGTTGAGCTGTCTATAGAAATTGTAGGGGAAGTTTAGGAGTCATAGCAAAAATGTTTCTCCAGCTTCAATGTCAGCTTAACTTGCCCTTGTTTGAGGCAGGCATAAAGGTGGCAGCCTGCAGTGGGAATGAGGACATGAGTGATCATCTATTTATTTTGTATCTTTCTTCTATCTGTATTTTCTGCCTCTTCTACTACTTAAATACGTTTATAGAAATGAAAACAAAAAAATGGCCGGTATTTATAAGAACTGGTTAATTTCATGTGTTCTATCTGGAAGTTGACTAAAGATAGTCCCAAAATGTCATTTTTGGTTCACAATCTTTCTTCAGCTTATTTTTGATATTTCTACTCTTCTATTGACTTGGATCAATATAACTTTATTTTAGGGGAGCCTCTGATTTCCATCTATAAACATGTAGATGGTAACTCCCACTTTCCATCTGTAGACATACCTTTGGCCTCTTTCTTTTGAGTTTGGCTTATGTTTCCTACCAATAGAATAAATGAGGCAACATGCAGGGACCTTCTCTTATTCTATGCTACTCTCTGCAGGAATACACTGATGAATTTCTTAACTTGATCAACTCTGTGAAAAGGCTTATTTCCAATATAACATCAATGTTGATTGTTCCAAAAGAAGAACTATTGATAGAAAACAAACTCCTATTTATGTATGACAAAGGTTTCTGGCCTTGGATGAGATAGAAGTTTTGCATCTTACAGGACAGGAAACATTTTGAAGAGTTTAGGTGGTGTTCAGGGCTGATTCTAAGTCTATAATAAGGAATGTGACTCCTGGTGGTACTCCAATGTGATGCTCAATTTAAACTGGTCCCACTGCATGCAAACCCAGGACCATCTCTTCAAGCTATACTATTCCTTAGGCCCTTGTGGTTTCTTTATGTATCTCCATGGAGTAAGGCAGGTAATCAGTTTTAAACTTACTCTGTCTGGAATATTATTGAAACCATTGCTATAATTCCTGGTTTCCCCTACCAAGTCTATAACCAGCATTTTAAACTTGGACCATGAGTTAAAATTGCCAGCAAAACTTTAAACAAATTAGATACCTTATACTTATCTTGCTCCATCAGAGATTCTGATTTAATTGATCCAAATAATCATTTGTACTTAAAAAAACTCTTAATGATTGGAATGTGTAGTCATGGTTAAGAAGTAATATCAAGGGGCCGGAGAGATAGCATGGAGGTAAGGCATTTGCCTTTCATGCAGAAGGTCATCGGTTCGAATCCCGGCGTCCCATATGGTCCCCCGAGCCTGCCAGGAGCGATTTCTGAGCATGAAGCCAGGAGTAACCCCTGAGCGCTGCTGGGTGTGACCCAAAAACCAAAAAAAATAAATAAATAAATAAATAAAAAAAGAAGTAATATCAATAAATGGAAGTTTGTATATTAAACCAACAACTTAAGATGAAGTGTGTTAGAATTAATTTTTTTCCCATGTTGGTAGATACAATTCTACTCACTCCAAACACTTTCACATAAAAATTCATTTCTTGGGTCCAGAGAGTAAGTACAGTGAGTAAGGATAGTTCTTGCCTTATATGAGGCTGACCAAGGTTCATTTTCTAGCACTCCAAATGGTCCCATGGCCCTGCCAAGAGTGATCCTTGAATACAAATCCAAGGATAAGACCCAATCACTACCAGATGTGACCCCAAAACAGATACAACAAAAGACAAACAAAAGTTAGCTTGTTCAGGTGCATTGGTGGAGAAAAAAAAACCCAAAAGGACATAATCAAATATCCAAGCCAAATTCAACAACAATAGAATCGAGACCCAAACTATAACAATCTAAAGTTTAAATGTGCCTGTTATACTGGCAAACTAGGAGCCAAAGGGTGGTGATTAGGGTAAAAGCAAAGAATATGGTGGAGAGAGTCAACATTGGTGGTGGGATTGACCCTGATTTATTATATATCTGAAACCCAAATATGATGGACTTTGTAAATCACAATGTTTTCAATAAAATTAAATTTTTTTAAAAAAGATAGCTTCAAACGTCCCCTAAGCGAAATTTCAAAATAATTCACTATATTTATAGAAAGACATTTTTTAGTATCAATTTGAATCAAACTGTTAGGACAAGGATGGCGAACACGCATCTCGAGCCGCATGCGGCTCCCGGCCAAAATGAATGCGGCTCTTTGCCTCTTATCATTATTTTGTATACTGTGGCTCTTTGCCAAGTTTGGATTTTGTTCTGCTGCTTCTGAGGAGGGACCTCTGAGGAGAGATTTCAGAGTGCGCAGTCCCGCCCCCAGGCTGCATCCTCCCGTCTCCCAGCCCTCGGAAACAACTGCACGGGCAGTGTCACATGTTGGGTCACATCTTGCCGTTAGTTCTTAGTGTGGAGGACGCAGCACACCCTCACCATCACTGCAGGATTTTGACCCTCACTCAAAATGGCAAAATGCAATATGTGTTTAATCTATTATTGTTAAAATTAGATGCTTTTGTGTGAGCGTTTGTTTTGGCAGGTCACTGCGTGGTGTGGCTCTCTGACTTTCACAGTTTAAATTTTGGCTCTTTGTGTCAAACTTGTTTGCCACCCCTCTGTTAGGATATTTTGTGCTATTTTCTTCAAAGTAGAAATAATACTATTTGTTTTGGTTCAGTTATATTTTTATACACATGTGTATCTTGTATATGAATAAATCTTCTATCAGTGAATTTAGATGTTTTCAAGTCCAAAAATCATAAAGCAATACAAAATAAATTGAAAAAATACATGAATGAATAAATAAAAACATAATCCAAGTGCATGGAGTGGAGTTATTTTATTGCTTAAATGTTCATAATCCCAAACAATCTAAACAGTCAGTGAAGAACATCCTGTTCAATTCCAGTGACATTTCACTTATAGAAATAAAGCAAAAACAGAGGGACAGAGAGTTAGTGGTAGGGCGTTTGTGTTAAGCATGCAGCCGACCCCGGACAGACCCGGTTTGATTCCTAGCATCACATATGGTCCCCCGAGCCTGCCAAGAGCGATTTCTGAGAGCAGAACCAGACCAGGAGTAGCCCCTGAGTGCCACCGGATATGGCCCAAAATCTAAAACAAAGACAAAAAAGAAATAAAGTAAAGACCATCTTAAAATTATTTGAAATTACAGAAGACCTTGATCTTTTTATTTATTTATTTATTTATTGGTTTTTCGGGCCACACCCGTTTGATGCTCAGGGGTTACTCCTGGCTAAGCACTCAGAAATTGCTCCTGGCTTGGAGGGACCATATGGAACGCCGGGGGATCGAACCGTTGTCCTTCCTTGGCTAGTGCTTGCAAGGCAGATACCTTACCTCTAGCACCACCTCGCCGGCCCCGAAGACCCTGATCTTAAAGAACAATCTTATTGAAAAAAACTTCAAAATAGTATGATTATTGGCATAAAAGCAAACATGGAACAAATATATTGTTTAACTAAGCAGAATAGACTATATAAATAAGCTCATACACATATAGCCAACTTGCAACCAAGAACCAAAAGTGTATAATGGGGAAAGAACAGTCTTTTTAATAAAGGAATGTTGTAAAACTGGATAACCATGAAACAATACTAATATCTTATACCTTATGACCAAGGTCATGAAACAATACCAATATCTTATACCTTATACAAAAGTTATCTAAAGGGACTGAGATACAGCAATTAAATACTAATATAAAATTATATATAAGTATGTTTCATATTAATATGAATATTAATATAGCAATTAAAGCATGAGCCTACACCACCCCCAAGTTTCTGTCATAATATTATCCTCCAGGCATAACTTAGGAAAATCTTTGGGGGCCTCATACATCACTGAGCATGATTCTGAGAAGCCCAGCACCACTGTTGAGTCTCAGATAATCCCTAACACCACTAGGCCTAGGCAACACCACTTCCTGGATTCCTTGCATTGGACCATCAGTCCACATGGCTGAGATTCACTGGTGGCACACTCAAGACTCCTGAACACTGTTTGGAAGCCCCCAAATTAATTCTAAATATACAGAAACTTGAATATATGGTCTAAACCCATTAAACTCCCCCCAAATCCTTAGGAAATAAGCTTTTAGCATAAAATGTTGGGGGGGGTTATGCTCTTAGTGCTAATTTTTTTATATCTGGATCCATAAACCAAATCTACAACAAACAAAGGTGACTACATCAAACTAAAATATTTTTGCATAGAAAAGAAAATCAACTAAATGATAGGCAACTATGTTTTCAAATAAAATATCTGATGAATGATTAATATCAAAATGCAGATCTATAGCAAGAAGGCAAACAATACAATTGAAAATGGAATAGGTGTCAGTAGATATTTTTTCCAAAGATAGGGAACCTGCAAGTACATGAAATGATGCCCAACATCATTATTACCAGGGAAATAAAAATATAGCCAGGAAGAGAGCTGTTTGCCTATCCATTGTTTCTGGATCTTTAATTGCATAACTTATGGCTTCATTGGACTTGCAAAATAACATGAAATGTGACAAGCTTTGCTTTTCCATCTTTAAGTCAAGAAATGAGAGATGATTGCCTTTTTAATTTTTTTTATCTTTTTATTATTTAAACCTCATGGTTACAAGGCTGTTCACAATAGTCTTTTTTCCCCACAGCTACAAAGTTCATGGATGAGCTTCAGTTATACAATGTACTATTTCCTTCACTCATGCACATATTCCATCACCAATGTCCATAGACATATTTCTTCTCTCTTTCTCTCTTGCTTTAACTCATTTTTCCCTTTTAGACACTATGGATTGCAATATTGCAACTGAAGGGATATCATGCATATCACTTTCTTGCCTTTCAGTTTCCAATTCTTGTCGAGAATGACCATTTCTATCATTGTGATTCTCTCTCTGCCTTAACTGCTCTCCCCCACTCCCCAACAATTTGTGGCAAGCTTCCTACCATGGATTAGTCCTCCTAGCTTTCATTTCCGTTGTCTCTGGATATTATTACCATGCTATCTTCATTTCTGTTTTTATACCCCACAAATGAGTGAAATTATTCTATGTTTAACCCTTTCCCTCTAACCCATCTCACTTAGCATAGTTCTCTCCATATCCATCCACATGTAAGCAAATTTCAGTTTTCCTAACATCTGTGTAGTAGAAAATGATTGACTTGTTCAAAGAAGTTGAGACAATAGAAGAAGCCAGTATGTTCTTTGTCACCTTTCCATGACTCTTGGTCCTTTCTGCACTGGCTTGACTGTAACTAGAGTCATCATTGGTGACTATGTACTGACAGAGCCATATAGAGAATTATTTTGAGGTGCATTTTAATCCAATGCATATAGAAGCTTTATTTTCTAAAAACTACCTTGTGTATCCTCTCTTTTTGTGTCTGAGCCACTGAATTGAAATTCCACGTAGCCACTCTCATATACTCACACCCTTAATGCATCATCTCTGATTTCTCAATTTTGGTTCCTTTAAAGTTAGGCCAAAATTAGAGAGACATGCAAAGTATTCTGAATCCAGAATCCTAGATGTTTATAGTTTTTCCCAATCTTTTACAATCATCTTGCCCACACCTAATTTAACAGAAATATTTGTAGTGACCTAGTGACTGCTTCCAAAGCAGTCAGTATAATTTTTTTTTAGAAAAACTGTAATTCTCCTCCAGGGCTAATATTTTATGGCTGTATACACTCCTTAATTACACAACAAGTACAATAGGCACAAGCATGGTTTGAAGCAAGGCAACCAGACTTGGGTTAGCACACAATATAGTGGCACACGCAGAAATGTTGATGGGAGCTGAAAGTGCATATGTTTTAAAAATCCAGTAAAGAGAAATCATGCATCTCAGCTGTGCATTTTATGGAGCTCAGTCCTAAAATATCTGTAATAGTTGACAAATAACAGGTGACCCTGAAAATGTATACCTTCTGTACCTCTGATAGCTACCCTGTATGTTCTATGGTGTTATTTATGCCACAAAAACTATCTTCCTTGGAGTGTTCACTAGGTATGTGATGTAAGGAGGAAACTATGGAAGGTAATTTCTACCCCCCACCTTAGAGAGTATTCCAGAGTATTTGACCAATCATAATGTAAAATTGATCAAGATTATAGACTTAATCCCAAATACTTTCCACTTGTAAAATGCAGATTCTTTATGGAAACAAAATCAATAGTGACAACACGTTTCAACTCTAATTGATTCCAGCAGGATCATATACCCAACCTCCCTGTCATGGCGTATTACATATTTTGTCCTTAATTTGCTGAAACTGTGATAAAAAGCCATCCTTGAAATATAAAATATATATATATATACTTATATATAATTTGCTGAAACTTTAAAAGTTAGCTTATTCTCTGATCGATAAAGACCTTAGTTCATTCAGTTGGGTATTAAATAAACCATTGTGTGAAGGATAATTGTATTAAGGCAGAGGAATATATTTGGAAAGACAGATGCACATTGAACTAGATCTTGTTGAAAAATTGCTTCTGACTTCCACTTCAAAATTTTAACAAAAAACATAAAATATACCCATCCTGTGATTCTATAAATACTCTGAACTAGAACTAAAGAATTGGCCAACTATCCTTGAAATGCTAATATTTTTAATGTGGAAATCACCAGGATGATTGGTATTCATCATCTCTTCTTTGTTAAGCTTTGGGGTCGCTACCTTCAGTGGAAGGCTATGTGATCTTGGTTGTCATCAGAGATTTTTACCCCCATTCCATACTTCTGGAAAATCTGAGGCTTTAGGAGGGTCTAGTTTTCCCAGTAAATCTTTTCCCGTACTCAATTCAGTCATTATAATACCAGTTCTTGTTTGGATCAATGTTACTCAAGCTTACTTGAGTCACAATTTGATGATTTCTCTAAGACGTGTGAAACCAAAGCCATTCATGGAATAACCTGTGTGCACCGTTAGAGTTCATAGAAAGGAACAAGTACCATGGAAAACAATGTTTGCCCTCTCCCTCCCTTTTCTTCTATTCTTTCTCCTAATTATTTATTCCTGGTTTTCTCATTACTTTTTGGGGTGATGTCACCATTCTTTCATTTTAATCAGACACCCTATTTTCCCTCTCACTCCCTCATTCCAGCCATTCTTAGAGTTCTGGCAAAGAATTATCTGGGAATATGGGCCACCCCTGGGGTGATTGGGACTCTGCTGAGACAGGTATGTTCCATGTCTGCACTTTATTGGGCAAGAGACAGTGTTGGAACAGGGAATAATATGGAGGCCAGAGGTCAAGAACTGGGTGAATTTTCAAATAGAACAAATATGGGGAACAGAACACAAAGGCAGAAAGGTCAGCGCACTTATATTGTAACTGGAATGTCTATGCTACACCCCTCTTTGTAGTTACCATCTAGAGATTACAACACTCTAGGAGGGACACATATTAGGTTTGGAGTTCCCCTTTGTCTCACCCTTCTTCCATATTTCAGCCCCATACTTATCTCTTGCTTTGCTTCACTCCTTCCTTAGTTATGCAAAAATTTATAAAGAGGATGGGCATTTCAAAACATTTATTGATTTCCAGGTTTGCTTTTTTTTTTAATCTCAAAGATGCTTGTATCAGTATTACTGGCTGAAGTGAAGAAGTCAGGTGAAGAAAATAGAATGGGAAATATCTGCCCTAACAAGAAGGATAGATATCAATTACACAGTCAAGCAAATTATTGGTGCTTGATGAGATATATGCTAGAAAGATGCTTCTGGAAAGCTATGCAAGACACAAACTTATCTACTTATTCAAAATTTCTAGAAGCAAGGAGAGAAAGATAGTGCCCAGACAAGTGACTAAGGATGCTCAAAATTTTTTCCAGCAGAGGGAAGTAAGCACAGGCCTGGATGCTAGAATCTATTCAGTTGAAGATAGATTGGTGTGTACTGACCAAACATTCATATGGAATAAAAGCATAAAATGGTCTCATTGTACTAATGCATTCACTGAGCTAATGTCTCCCATGTATTGGTCATTTCTTGATCTGTCACACTTCTCAACTTTTTAAAATTTAACTAATGAATTAATTTATTTTGGTTTTGGGGGCACATCTGGCAGTGCTCAGGGGTTATTCCTGGCTCAGTAGCTCAGGAGACCTGTACCTGGCATGCTCTGGGGACCATAGAGGATTCCAAGAATATAACACAGGTCCATTCCGAGTTTGCTGCCTGCAAGGCAAACACCCTGCTTCTGTGCTATTGCTCTAGCCCCACACTTCTCGACTTCACTTTTAGCTGTCTTTTGATAAATTTTTATTAATTTCTTTATACAGAACCAGATAATTGGTATATTAAAGAAGAATTAAGGATATAGTCTTACTGGGTTTTAAATATTTGAGTGGCATTAGTATTTATAAAATTGACAGGGAAAGACTAAAGGGAGGAATAAAGAAACTGAAGCCTACTACTATAGTTGAGGCCAAGAGATGAGCCACCAAAAAACTTTATTGGAAACTTATACATGCTGAAGACAACGGAGATAGACAGAAATTAAAAATAGAAGGAAAATAATATGCTAGCAGAATATTTAGAAAATACATGTTTTGTAAGTCTTGTGATTATTTTGATATAGAAGAAATAATAGAAAAGAAATGAAATAATCAACATATATCATCTTCAATGGCTAAATGGTGTGTAATGATATCTTGGTGAGCAGGAATCTCCAAGTATGTGAATTTTAAATAAACCTTACGCTTCTATAGATTCATCCTAAATAACTATCTGTATATTTATAACATGCCAGATTTGGCAGTTCTTCTGAACAGCACTGGTTTTTAAATAGAGTACAATTTGAACATACACATGTCAAATAAGCTTAATGTTATATGAAAGAACACATCTTCATTTCACAGGTGAAAAGCTCAAACTTCCATGAATATTCTTATATTGTAACTATAACTTTGGGATATGTTAGGGGTGGTCTTTAACTCACAGCCAACACCTGCAATTTTTTATACTTGACTGTGTCCAAAACTTGTTACAAATAAACCATGACACAGAAATGCTAAGTAATTTAACTAATGGCACATTAATTATGTTGAGATATTCTCTTGCTCCCTTTTTTCCAAACCATAACATACATTCCTGACCTCTAGGAAGTTAGAAAAATGACTATATTCAGAGACAAGATCTTTGAAGAAATGATTAACATAAAAAGGAGTTAATTATTATGAAGTTTAAACCAGTAGCACTAACATCCTTCTAAGAGGAAATCTAGATAAACATAACTATAGAGACAGACAAATACATGAAGATAGTAGAAGGATAGAACTATCCACAAACCAAGAAAAGAAACCTCAGAAGAAACCAAACTGACAACACTTTGAGCTTGGTATTCTGATTCTCAACACAATGAGAAAATAAATTTCTGTTGCTTCATCTTTTCTCAGCTAGGATTTATATGCCATATATAGGTCCCCAGGATGTTCATAGGGAAGTACAGGGGAAGACACAAGGGAAAGAAGTTAAGAAGGAGGCCATGATCAGAAAAAAAGCTGAGTAATACTAATTTAAGATGCAGGCTATAGAACTTTGTACCAACATACCAACAAACCAACCTGGGGCAGGACTAACAGAGGTCAGCACTGGATTGGGATTCAAGTTGGTCTGAATGCAAAGATTTATGTTCCTATGCATTCATTCTGCAAAGAGCTGCACCACCTTCCCTGAAAGGAGATTCACTACTGAGTGAATCATCACAGTCCAGTATATGAGCTTGCAGATTGCAAGTATCCTAAAGATTTGTCTATCTTTTGGTTTATTCATTTGATCAGAAAAAGAGAAGTTTGGGCTGGAGTGATAGCACAGCAGATAGCCTTGCACATGGCCAACCTTGGTTCAATTCCATATGGTCCTCCATAGCTGCCAGAAGTAATTTTTGAGTGCAGATCCAGGAGAAACTTCTGAGTGTTGCTGGATGTGGCCCAACCCCCCTGAAAGAAGAGAAAGAAGAAAGGAAAGAAAGAAAGAAAGAAAGAAAGAAAGAAAGAAAGAAAGAAAGAAAGAAAGAAAGAAAGAAAGAAAGAAAGAAAGAAAGAAGGAAGGAAGGAAGGAAGGAAGGAAGGAAGGAAGGAAGGAAGGAAGGAAGGAAGGAAGGAAGGAAGGAAGGAAGGAAGGAAGGAAGGAAGGAAGGAAGGAAGGAAGGAAGGAAGGAAGGAAGGAAGGAAGGAAGGAAGGAAGGAAGGAAGGAAGGAAGGAAGGAAGGGAGGAAGGAAGGAAGGAAGGAAGGAAGGAAGGAAGGAAGGAAGGAAGGAAGGAAGGGAGGAAGGGAGGAAGGGAGGAAGGGAGGAAGGGAGGGAGGATGGAAGGAAAGAAGGAAGGATGGAAAGAAAAGTTGGATTTTCTCTATTATTATGAGAAATAAAATGGAATTTCATGGGCATGATCCAGAGCTTTTTGAGCTCATGCATCCTGAGACTTCTCCAGGATTAAGAATAGTATTCTTAAATTGTCCACAGATAGAGACAAATAGAAATATAGGAATAGAGAGAGACAGAGAACTCTATTTGCTGTAGACATAGCTTTGCAATGAACTGAGAGAAAGGGGGAACAAGCTAAACTCGCTATTTAATCTACATTAATTTGGCAAAACCTGAGTTTATTCTGTGGAGTAAATATCTTACTACTTAGAGAGGCACAGGAATTTTGCATTTTTTAAATGATGTGATACCTTTGTCTTTGAAAATTGATAATCCAAGAAAATAACAGTAACACAGCAAATCTCTTTAGTCAGTCTTCACAGTGTTCCTATCTTTCATTCTCAATATGTGAACTTTTGCAAATCTTGAATTTATTAACTGGAACCACATGTGACCTCCATACTTTACTCATTCCCAGAAAACTACCCTACTTCAATAATTTCTTCATAAGAATCAACTATGAATGATCAGATATATCATGATACATGGAAATTCATAAAAAATTTACTTTGCCTAGACTAATGTCTATTTTTTCACTAAAACGATAGTTTTACATAAAATAATAATTTTGCCATATCTTTCAACTTCTAAATATGTTTAGTCTCTCTTACCATTCAAATTTCTTACCATTCAAATAATTAAAATTTTATCATCATTTCCCAGTTATAAATTTAATATTATCATCTTTTAAAAGGGAGTTATATTTAAGGTTGTGAAATTGCTTCCTTTCCATCTATAACTGATTGCTCTAGGCTTTTTTACCCATCCGTAAATTACTGCAATGCTCTTTCATGCTTTTCCTTACCTTGGGTTGCTTCCCATATTCTCATACTCATACACATTGCCTCCCTATTAATCTGAAACTAAAAATTTTGATTATTGTTACACCCTTCATAAAAAAAACTTTGGTTTCCTATTAACAAGCTACAGGCTAAAGTTCAAATTCCTCATTTATCCATCATCAGGTATTCCACAATGTTAAAAACTTTCTGCCTTATCTTCTGGCACTTCCCATTATGTGCTAGTCAGGCAGGTTCCCTGATCCCTGCAGAACTTTATGTCTATACAATTTCCTCATCCTTATTATTGAAATCATATTTAGCCATCAGTTGTCATTTGAGTTCTGTAAATAAGATGTCCAAACACCTAGAATTTTTTGCACTGAATTTTAATCTCCATAAAACAAAAACAAAACCAAAAATCAAGGTCAGTGCTGGCTTCTTCATTCCCTCACAAAAGTTAATGGAAATATTTCCTTCTACTCCTTTCAAGAGAAATTTTTCAGTTCCTTGCTGGGGACACAAAAATGAGACAATGATTTCTGCCCTTAAGCAGTTTCCCTGTAGAAGGGAAAAAGGTGAAATATAAATATAAATGTAACACAATGTCGAAATTCTAGTCTAAAGTGAAAAACAAAAGGGAAGAAGAGCAGGAACTTCTCTGTGAGAAGGTAGAAAGTTTCTATGGGACAGTAAGTCAGTTATATTTATATCAACTGAGAAGTGTAAATATCCTTTCCAAAGCAGAAAGGAAGATTTGCAATTTTTCCAGAGTTTTCATGGACAGTTCCTTACCTAGTGTTCTCACATTTTTAATTGAAAATTTTGCTATAAGATATTTTAAATTACTTTCAGTATTCAATAGTAAATAAAAATCTTCCTGAAATGCACATGGGAAAAAATATAGGGCAACAAACCTCAGCGAGCTCACCCAACAGCCCCTCTAGAACCACCCTCAGGGAGGGGACCCATCCCCACGCCACAGAGGATCAAAAGAGGCTGCATTTAGAAGGCACAGCACTCCAAAGCACACCAATAAATGCAAAGAAATATAGGTAAATCAAGGAGAACCCTAACATCTGGAGATACAGAGACAAACCCTAGCAAGTTTCCAAGTCCGCCAAAACACACAGATTCATGACCTAAAAGAAGCAATGAGGAAGGAAATGCAAGAATTGATAAAAAGAAATAAAAGAAACGCTAGCTACCGAGTATAAGAAATCTGTTGATGAACAAATCAGCCAAATTAAAGAAGAAATGTTAAAGAACATGAGAGATTCCATACAAAAAGAATTGAAGGAATTAAAAGACAAAGTAACAAGCCTTATGAGCAGAAAAAGAGTTGGAGAAGCACATTGAAGAACTCGAAGGAAAATTGCAAACAAAAAATGATCAAGAAACCAACAAAGAAATAAAAGGGAAAGCACTGGAAGGAGAAGTCCAGTATCTAGTGAACAAGGCCAAAAGAAACAATCTAAGAATTGTGGTTATACCAGAAGGGGAGGAAGTATGGAAAGGGGAAGAACAAGTAGTCAGGAAAATAATAGCAGAGAACTTCCCCACCCTCTGGAAAGAAACTTCATTGCTAATCCAGGAAGTGAAGAGAGTCCCTAATAAAATAGACCCTAATAAACCAACACCAAGACATATAGTAATCCAAATGGAAAAAAGAGAGAGAGAAAGATGAACTCCTTAAAGCAATAAGGGAGAAAAAAAACCTCAAGTACAAAGGAAGGGACATAAGAATCAAACCAGTTCTCCCATTTGAAATAATACAAGCAAGAAGACAGTGGAATGACATATTTAAACAACTGAATGAAAGAAATTTCCAACCCAGGGTCCAATACCCAGCAAAATTATCATTCATATGGGAAGGCAGACTAAAGCATTCTCAAATAAGAACGAACTTGATTTGTGCAAACAAAGCCGATCCTAAACGACCTACTCAGAGACGAATTACACAATCCAAACCCCCAGTTGTAACAAAAACCACACTACACAACACAACTGTGCAACAGTCATCTCTGTCAATAATCACCCTAAATGTCAACGGAGTAAACTCTCCAATTAAAAGACACATAGTAGAGAACTGGATTACGGAAAATAAACCAGACTTCTGCTGTCTGCAAGAAACACGCCTAAACTACAGGATAAGCACAGGCTTAGAATAAAAGGATGGAAAATAATTATTCAGGTCAATGGAAAACAAAAAAAGAGCAGGGACAGCCCTGCTTATATCAGGTTGCATTCAACCTCAAGAAAGTGATCAGAGACAAAGGTCACTACTTACTGATCAGGGGAACATTAGATCAAGAAGTACTAACCCTGGTCAATATCTATGCACCTAACGTAGAGCCAGCAAAATATGTGAGGCATGGGCTTGCAAACCTGGAGAAACACATGAAGGGAAATGTGATAATAGTAGGGGACCTCAATACTCCACTATCACCACTGGACAGATCCACCAAACAGAAAAATAGCAAATAAATAAGAGCTCTAAATGAAAAATTAGAAGATCTAGGGATAATAGACTTATATAGGACCCTCCATCCCCAGAAAGCAGAATACACATTCTTCTCAAGCCCACATGGAACCTTCTCCAGAATAGACCATGTCTTAGGATACAAAGCCAACCTATATAAGACCACAAATGTAAGGATCATTAGAAGTACCCTATCAGATCACTATGCAACCGAGGTCAAAATTGACTTTAAGAAGAAGCAATGGAGAAAAACTAATACTGGAGATTAAACAACATGCTGCTCAACAACAGCTGGATCAAAGAACAACTCAAGGAAGAAATAAAAATATTTCTTGAGTCAAATGAAAATGAAGAGACAACATGTTAAAATTTGTGGGACACAACAAAAGCAGTAATTAGGGGAAAACTCACAGCAATACAGGCCTATATCAAGAAACAGGAAAATGACAAAACCAACAGTTTAAAGCAGGGGTCCTCAAACTTTTTAAACAGGGTAGTAGTTCACTGTCCTTCAGACTGTTGGAGGGCCAGATTATAGTAAAAACAAAAATTATGAACAAATTTCTATGCACACTGCATATATCTTATTTAGTAGTTTTAATGCCTTTATCTTACTATATTTAAAATAACCTCTCAGTTTTTCTGTCCACAGGCGCTCTTGGATACAAAGGGTGGACAAAGTAAGATGGCAGCTCAGGGCTCAGTCACATGAGATACCATATCTAGCTTGCACTTCGAGATGGTCCCGAGAAAACTCTTTAACATACACTTTATCTCTAGGTTATATCTTCTTTTAGGAATTGAAGCACGTGACCAGTCAGACCACCGAAGCAGCAACTGCGACGTACAGACTTAAACTACAGCTCTACTCATCGAACACATTCAAGCAAACTAGCATTACCTTGCTATTTTCTCCTCTCTTCTCACTACTTTCTTTTTTATTTTTTTCTTTTCTTTTCTTCTTTTCTTTTTTCCTTTTCTCTTCTCCCTTTCTTTCTAATGTATTTTCTCTTTTCTCCCTTCCTACCCCTTCCATATACCTTCCCCTTTCCCCCCTTTGGAAATCCAACTATCCCTTCATCCCTCAATACCATCCAGACCTCCCACCATATTAAAACTCTTCACCCTCAGTCCTTAATCTATTAGGCATCAAGATTGACCTCCTACCCCAACAAACCAGTACTCAGCACCCAAGTGAAGGGACACCCAGTCAAACCCACACCTCGTCCCCTGTAAGAAAAGGCAGCCAACTCCCCTGCAGACTCATGCTGTGCGGCCCTCCCTACCAACTCCCCCTAATGTGGACTGTTACGTGAAACCGGACTTAGTTCCAAAAGTATCCCCAATGCAAGAACTCTTCCAAGACCTCCCTGCTGCAAATATTTTGCCAATCTGAAGAAGGTCAGGGGGTGTGATGGAAAGATGCCTGGAAACCCACACACCACAAGAAAAACCCAAAAGACAATGGAAAAACCTGTACTTCCAACATAAGTATAAGACCTGTATTACACCACCTCTTTACCTGCTTTTCCCCAAATATAAGGTAGTTTTTTGCATCACTTTGGTCCTTTAAATACTTCATTAATTCATTTTTTAAATGTCTGTTCTACATGTACATAGGTGAGCACATACATTTTTATTCCTATTTTTATCTTTTTTGGGTGTGTGACCTGTTTCTGTTTTCCTCTCTGTCCACCCCCAAATGCACCGACAATATAATGTAGCACCATTTCTCTCTGCAAAGGCACACTAAAAAAAGGGGAAATCTTACATATAAAAAAGAGCTCTTATCTACTAGGGATAGGAACTCATAGTTGTTTACAATACAGGGATATCTCCTACCTTGAAAATATGTCATGTGGACTCAACTTAGACCTCAGGTGATTAGATACCATCCATCCAGCCTTAAACCCTGGATCCCAGACATAGAAATGGCACAGTTCTTCACAACAGCTGCAGGAAACAAATCCCATCTGGGACAGCCTTAATACTTCTGGGTCACCAACAAGTGCCAGCTCTATCATGACAACGAGGAAAATGGGAACAACTTGACCTAAGAGCAGATTATCCTACCTTACCAGCTAACGATAAGACAAAATCAGAAGACTTGACACCCTTTGGTGGGTCTAAAAGCCAAGATCGCGATTTACAGATGTCTGGCTGCTAGAACCATGACCAGACTGTATATATCTTGGGACCAATAAAAAATCCCTAGTCTAGGGTTTGAACTACGACCTGTACAATAACCATGATCCCCAGTTCCAAAGGTCTGGCAGAGACAATTGCAACGGAATGGGGCTTCTGGAAACACAAAGAAAGATGCTATCCTAGGTGCCATCCTAGGTTCAGTGCAAAGACCAAGACCACCAACCACAGAAGATGGATTAAAATGACACTGAGGAAACAGAACTTCTAGAACCACAAAGACTGACTTCATCATAAATACCACTCCTGGACCTGTGCAGATACTGAGATCTCTAGATACAGAGGTCTTATTTTATCACCCAAGATGGAGCAGAAGTCTTCCAAACACCACGAAAGCACCACCAGGAGAGTAAATGGTTCTGAACAAAGTCTATAGTTAATCCCATGACAATATACTCCAAGGGTGGAGAAACCCCATATCTCTTAGGCCAAGTGAATTCCTTTTTGAATGACCCCAATATTTACTGTGCCAGGTCAGGAGGGGAAAAAAAGCAAAAAGCACAAAACATTGTTTATTTTTTATATGTTATTTTTTATCTTCATTTATTATTATTATTATTATTATTATTATTATTATTATTATTTACCTATCTATTTTTGGTCAATTTCTTTGTTTTGGTGTGGTTATTGAAGTTGTGTCCCCAGTTATACTTATTTTTTCTTTTCTTTTCTCTCTTTATATGCTCTGCCATGTTTCTTATCTCAAGACCATGGGTTTTTTGTTTTTGTTGTTTTTTTTTTTTTTTTTTTGTGGTGCTTATCGTTATTATTGGAGTCCTCACAGGATATTTGAAACTTCTTTTTGTACTGGTGGAGTGTTTCACCTTCTTTTTCTCCTTCATCTCTCAAACTGATGATGAGAGCCTCTAGGATTCCGCCCATTTTCGGCATATTAGATTTTTACCCCAGTTTATTACTTTTCTCTTCTTTAAACAAAACCACATAACTTGAACTAGCTAGTCCTGCCTCCCAGTTAGAGGGGGAAATAAGGGAGGCACCAAGACCAAACAGGTGCAAGACTACTAAGTAGTAGGCTAGGTACAGAGGGGACCACATATTCTAGCAGCCCTGGGGGTGAGGGAAGAGGATATGGGAGGTAGGACGAAAATGGAGGTGTAGGGAGGACAAATTGATGATGGGAATCCCCCCTGATTTTAGGTAAATATGTATCTAAAATATTATTGTCAACAATATGTAAACCACTATGATCAAAATAAAAATTATATTAAAAATATATAGGGCAACACCATTGACAGATAAAAGTGGCATAATCAACAAACCAGAGCTGAGTTATAATAGAACCCTGTCTATAACTTAAAGAAAAAGTTTATTGGGAGGTTTAAAATAATCATTTATGTATACATCTAGCCATCGTGGGATACCACTGAGGAAAAATCTCAGCATTTTCTTATTTGCTCTTCTCAGGAGTCTAGAACTTCTTCTGTAACCTACGAATGCTTATGTCAATGTATCAGTCAGGATCATTTCTCCATACAGGGTGAGTGGAACTTAAGATACATACACAGTTTGAGATTAGAAATTTGGTTTCTTTTGAAACCCTAACTAATTTCTTTTGAAATCCCTAACTAAAGGCAGTTCTCAGTCCATCTTCAATTTTTTATGGAGTTTTTCCAGACTCTTTCAACTCATTCATCAAGAAATGTATGTAATCAAGGTTTTTAAATAAAATAAAAATAAAAAAAGAAATTTAGTCTGAATCCCTAAGTATATACATTGCACAGATCCTCCTCTGGTAAGCATTCCAAGCCAACACTGTGCTAAGACCCAAACTTCTTTCAGCTTCAACTACCATTAGTCCTCGATTTTGAGGGGTCTATTTCTCTATTAGAAGACTTTTTCCTAACTTTGAAACTTGATAAAAATGATTTTTTTACATTATCTAACATTTTGTATGGAGGGTAAAAAATACCGAGAAATGAAAAGGTTCCTATATTAGCACATTCGTCTCTATTGGTTGAGAATAAGGTTTCCTTTAGGCATATGGCCTTATTATTATTTTTGAAGAGTTAAGCAGAGTGAAATGGTAGTTAAATAGTATCTAGTAGTTTAGCCAAAGAGATAATATAGCAGGTAGGACACTTGCCTTGCTAGTGCAGCAAACTCAGGCCCAGTCCTCTGCACCCCATCTGGTCCAGCAAAGTTTGCCAAAAGTGATCTCTGAGTGCAAAGCCATGAGAAAGCAATGAGCATAGATAGTATGATATAGAAAAACAAATATATATATACACACATACATATATATGTATATAGTAATGCAGCCCATTGCTGTAGATTTCAGAGCACAATAGAAGATAAAAATAAAAATAATTTAATTATTGCATTAAAACATTGTATGTAGCTATCTTATATACCAGTACTATTAGGTAAACATCTTGGTCAATAATAAAAAGAAGTTATTTTATTTACTTTTGTCTTCAGGAATAAGAAATTCTAACTTCTTTGACTGTTATAATATTGTTTGACCAATTTTTGTGCTTATAAAGAGTTTGTTACACAAAGCTAGAAAACTTCCTGATACCTTGTAACCTATTCACTTTCAAGGTGTCAGGAAATATTTTCTACAAAGATCCAGATGATAAATATTTTAGGTTTGGGGGATCCTTATGGTCAATTCCAAGAACTGTAAGTCCCTCTGAGGGTGGCCAGGTATAGTTTGCTGGCCCCTGAGCACCGTCGAATGTGGACCCTATTTAAAAAATGGCCACAGACAACATATATAGGAATGTACAGGAAAGTGTTCCGAGAAAGCTTTATTTAAAAAATAAGTGACAGCATGGCTGGAGTAATTGGAAAACGTGAAAATGGAGCATATCTACCTATAAGATGACTCTTATAGGTAGATAAATAGATGCATCTATTTTAAGAAATTGGTTCCCACAAATGTGAGGTCAGGAGCTTGTAAACTGCCAGAGGATTCAATTATCAGGTGATGTCTCCTCTAATTACAGAAACTTGACTTCAAAAACCTTGATTGAGGAGAACTTTACTTGGAACCATGAAGAAAGATTTTGGGGCTGACAACTTAATATGCCCAAAGCCTATAGTTGGTCTTATGGCAGAGTGCTTCATGGGTAGGGTCTTTCTGTTTTTAGGCCAAAAGGTTTTCCTTTCTATTTTCCCCAACTTTTTCTGTGCCTATGCAAAAAAACTGCCACTTTCTTTTTTCTTCTTCTTTTTTTCTTTTCTCTTTTAATGTCTTTTAAATAGGGGCTCCTGACTTTTTCAGAGAACCTTGGGATACGGATTGCTTTGTTTTACCTCATATTTCTGCATTTTTCTATAAAATTAAGAAGAAAAGAGAAAAGGTAGGATGGGGGTCAGGGGCCAAGTGGTCTCAGGTGCATTGATGGAGGAAAATAAAAAGACAGAACTAGATATCCAAGCCAAAGTCAACAACAAAGAAATCAGATGATCTAAACTTTAACAAACTAAATTAAATGGGCCCATTATACTGGCAGGCCAGGGGTAAAAGTGGTGGTATAGGATGCACTCTGGGATCATTGGTTGGGGAATATTCAGCACTGGTGGTGGGAATAACAATGATTCACTGTATATCTGAAAGTCAACTATGAAGGACTTTATAAATCATAATGGTTTCAATAAAATAATTAAAAAAAAAACAGGTAATGTCTCAGCTTTGGGTACAAAATTCTTATAGCATGGTAAAGAGACAGTGCAAAGGGGAAGACTCTTGCTTTACATGCAGCTGGCCCCTGTTCAATCCCTGGCACTGCATATCATAATCCCTGCACTGCTATGAGAACTTTGGAGCACAGAACCAGGCATAGCTTCAGAGAACACACAAAGAAATTCTTAGATTAGGCTTTCAGAAAGGGAGCTGAAATCAGAAAGCTATGCGACAGTCTTTCTGTGGAAGGCTTATTTTCATTTTTCTTGTTTTGGTTTTGATTTCTTATTTCGGGGAAATTTAGTCCACACCTGGCTGTGCTCAAGGAATACTCCTTATCTTGTATTTAGGAATCATTTTTTTTTTATTCTGAAGTCCATATGGGGTACTGGAGGTTAAACCAAATTTGGTCATATGAAAGGTAATACCTTATCCTCTGTACTATGGCCCTAGACAAGAAGGTTCATGTTTTTGCTCCTGAGGTATTCAATAGACTGGATGAGCTCTCCTATACTGTGGAAGAGAACCTGCTTTACTTTAGGTTAATAGATGACCACTGGAAACCATCTGAAAACAGACTTCAGTGAGTTGTTATTTAGCCAGACAACCAGGCTTCAAGGTCTCTTCAAAGTACATGAAAATGAACTGTTGTGGCATAAAAAGTAAATGAAATACAAGTATAAATAGATGTCAGAATTCTGTCTGTGAAACTGTACTGTAAAAAGACTAAAGATTTTTTAATCAAAGAGCAGTGAGATGAGATGAGAACGTTTTTAATTTTTAATAACATTGTAATTTAATCCTAAAAATAATGAGAATAGCACAGAAGTTGGCATTTAATAGCTACCAAGTCATCTATTGTCTACTATCCCATCTGCTCTTCACAACTACCAAATCGAACAATGTGGCTGTCCTTGTCTGGTAGGTACACAGACAGGTGATTGTAGTTTAAAGAGTACTTTCTGCCATGTGAAGCTCTGAATTTTATGAGGGTTCATTAAAAAAGATGATACAAAATGGCTAGGGGAAAAATACAGCAGTTAAGGCTTATGCCCTGGCTCAGGTTCAATCCCTGGCACCACATGCCTGAGCATCTGGGTCTAGTTCTGACAGCCCCCCAGTAAAAATCAAGATGTCTGGGTAATCCCTGCATACTGCAGGGCCCAAGCATTATGCTCAGGCTCTGCATAGTCAGGCTCTGGAATTAAATCAAAATAACTTGGGGACACTTCTAGCCCCCTGAACAATATGTAGGGGAAACCCCTGCACTTCACCACAAAGATATATGTCATAGAGCAAATACATAGAAGGATATTAACAACCATGGAAATGTGTAAGTTACCTCTGTTTATGAATGTAAAGCTATAGAGAAAATAACCTTCCTGGGTGTCTACAATGAGCCAATGGTATACCTATCTCCTTCCATTTTCCAAGAGTCCTAAGAGGGATATGAGTTCTAAGGATCCCCATTATTAAATGGAGGCAGAGTTGCTGACAATGCCAATGTAAAAAGATACGAGAATATATGCAGTTCTGTAAAGTCTTGTGCTCAGTTATGCACTCAGCCAACTCTATCTTCCTGTCCTGTGTTCACATGGAAAGCTGTTCTTCAAGAATTTCAAGGTTAAGACCAGGAAGGTAGCTTAACAGGCTAGAGTGCATCTTCACATGCAGAAATCTCAGATTTCATCCCCAGCCCTGCACGGTCCTCTGAGCACCACCAAGAGTTGACCCCTGAACACTGAGCAATGAGGCACTGCAGGGGGTAGTATTTTTTTTTTAAGAAATTTTAATTCCAGGGTTATCCTGCAGAAAAACAGAGCAAGCAGCATGCAAATCCAGCCATAGAGTGCAATCACAGGTCAAGTACATTGGATTCTTTCAATGTGCCAGACGTGGTACTAAGCATTCTGTGTCCTTGACCTCACTAAATCTTCTCAACAAACCCATGAAATAGGGGTGATTAGGCTCATTTTTTACATGAGGAAATTATGACTCAGAGCAGTTAAGTAACTTTCACAAGGACATACTTGAAAAAGTGTTTGAGTCAGGCCAGGCAAAGCACCAATGCCTGAACTTCTCTGCCCTCTGCTATTAGAGGTGATCTACCTTCCCCTTCACACACCCCACTTTGAGAAAGTCCTTGAACAGTGCTCCAAAGTGTTACCCTCAAGGAATACACTCTCCTGCTTCCAAGAGCAAGTTTTCATCTGGATGCCTCTGCTGTACTATAAGGAACACTTTTCCGACCGAGAAGAAAATGAGAGATTCAAGGTTCTTGCCCCACCTCAAACTCAACACAGAAGATTATGAGAAGAGAATTCAAGAAACAGTGCCCACATTCTGCCTTTTGGCTTTATATTGGGAATTTGATTTAGTTTTATTTTCGAAATTGAGTGTTTCAGGAAAGGGATACAAGTAGGGCTTAAAAGGAGTCACAGGGGCTGAAGCGATAGTACAGTAGGTAAGGAGTTTGCCTTGTATGAAGCCAACCTAGATTCAATCCCCTCTTCCTATATGGCTCCCTTTAGCCTACCAGGAGTAATTCCTGAGTGCAAAGTCAGAAGTAACCTGTGAGAAACACCAATATGGCCCCCAAAACAAAACAAAACAAAATGTTGCAAAAAAAAAGTGTGGTTAGGATCAGACCTCACTCCACAGGAGAAATTAAGGGTGAGGATGTCGTTATGTTTTGCAGATGCAAAGAATGTGCTCGTGCATGCTATTGGATGATCAAGCCAAAAGTAGGGTCACTACTCACTATGGGGAGCTTCCCCCATCCCTTGGTCAGATGGAAATCATCTATGGAGACAGGGGTGGGGGGCAGCTTCAGATCCAGAAAGAATGCACCCAAGACTCAGCTTCTGGAATAAAGTGCACTTATTTACTCGTTTACTTATGCCCCATATGCTCTGCCTTGGTATTTCACATCAGCAGAAAATTCCCAAGGAGAAAAAGGGGGAAAAATGTTGAGAGTCAGGAACGAATTGGAGCTGACACTGATCTCAATAGCAGGCACTGGCAGGGGGTGAAATTATTTTTCAAACACTTTGGCTTCTCCTGGTAAAGTAGTTAGTGTTGCATTTTCATGGTAGAAGGAAAAAGTGATGAAAAGTTTTTAAACCCAAAGAAACAAAACCCTTGATTTATATCCAATTTTTTTTTCTTTCAAAACAGGATCCCATATGGGCAGTGCTAGCCTTAGTAGGACTGAAACAAATCAGATGATGCACTCTTTAAGGTTGGTTTCTGCATTTTGCCTCCTTTCTCTTAGGACTTTGCAGTGAGGCATATGCTTCTTGGCTTGCTCCCTAGGCACTCTTGCAAGAGTCTACTTCAGAACACTTGCAGTATCTTATTCTTTAGACTCTGTGCAATCACCTTGGCAATCTGTCACTACAATGGGCCATAGAGGGGGCAAGGATATGAGCAATAGGGGTGGAGGATGTTTATAGGACAGTATAAAGAAACTAGATTCAGAATTCTCTCACAATCAAAACCATACCAGCTACCACACACCAGAGCAGTCCACACACCCATAGTTTAACCAGTGTCCTTGTGCCCCCAAACCTCAGAAGGTACCTGCTTTCAGATGCTTCAGTAACAGCAATTCTTAGTCTGAGATTTAGACACAGTCTGGCTAGCAGGGACACTGCTCGAGAAGAATCTAGGGAGAATTTTCTCAGCTAGTTTTTTGCCTGTGCCCTCCCAAGTTCAAAGAGAAATTCTGTCTCATTAAAATGACTTCTGGCTTTGCCTAAGGGGAATTTCAGGCTTCAACAGTTAACTTTCCTGGACTTATAACTCTCCTGCATTTCTTTTTTTTTTATTAGTTAGACATTATGATTGGTTTTACAAGCAAAATAAACAGCTTAGGAACAAATGAAAGACTTTTTTTTATTATTTCTCTTTCGACTGTAAATTCAAGAGCTTGAAATGAATTTGGCAAATACCTCACACGGCTGAGGGAAAACTGTGGCTGAAAGGCAAGATTTCCAAAAATTCTTGAAAATCCAAGTAATACCGGGAATAAATCCCAAATGTTGAGCCTGGTGTCTCTCTTAGAACACTTTTGATCCTCTCTTTAAAGAGATGAGGGCAGAGGGCAAGTAGAAGAAAAATAAAGAAATCAATCATAGAATTTCTATAACTCCTGTCATCTTTTGTTGACCACATATGGGGACTGAGTTCTGTGGCACCTTTCAGGCCACTATTCTCCATACAGAAGGGGGGCTGGACAATCTATTTCCCAGTTTCTGAGGAGCTGAAAAGTCACTTTTCTAAAAGGATCATAAATATTTATTTGCCAGAGACTTGACGAACTGAGCTTCCACGTTTTCTCTGAATAATAGGGCTCATCTCACTTCAATTATGAATAATTAGAATTATAGGGAACACCTCAAATAGGCATCTAGAATGCTAGTGAGTATAGCAGATATTCTCCTAAGAATGAATTTCTCTCTTTCAGTGTAAGTAGTTAATATAGGTATCAAGATTGTCAGAAGTGGGAAAGTAATGTTTTCGTAGTGACAGCAAGGTAAAATGTTCACAATATCAGAAAAACAAAAATACACATGAAAAGGGATATCATTAAGTTGAAAATGTACACAAATCTAGGGCTATCAAAAATAGCTCTTTTTCTTCTAATATGACTGCTACAACTCCCATTCTACATTTATAAAAAAGCATTTGGCTATTTCAAATAATGTTTGATATGTCAAAACTTTATAACCAAGCTGTTGTTACACTTAAGATCTGATATAAGAACTAGGTGACTGATAGCTGGATTATATCATTGTAAAAGTCCTACCTTGAATAATTATACAATTCTTTAAGGTCATGATCTCTTTTTAAATGTGAGATTGCTGGGTCATATGGAAGCTCTATTCTTACTATTTTGAGAACTCTCCATACTGTTTTCCAAAAAGGATAATGCAGACAACATTCCTACCAGCATTTGGGGGATGTTTCTTTCACCACATCCCTGCTAACTCAGGATGTCTCCGGTCTTGCTTAATAACTTGCCATTCTAACTGGTGTGGGATGATATTTTATTGTTATCTTGCCTTGAATTTTCCTGATGAAAAATATTGAGGAGCACTTTCCCAAATGCCTACTGCCATTCTGTCTTTGAATATTTTTCTGTTCATTTTATCTCCCCATTATCTGATGGGAGCATTGGTTTTTATTGTTTGTTTTGGAGAGTGCTTTGTATATCTTAGAATAAATCCTTTATTTGATGTATAGAATTTAAGTATTTTCTCCCATTCAGTAAGTGCCTTTAAGTTTTATCTTGTATTTTGTTTTCCATAAAAAAATTCAAATTTGATGTAATTTTATTTATTATTTTTATTTCTGTTATCTTTGCCAATGAAATCATCATTAAAATCACATTTGAGACCCAAGTCTTGAAGTGCTCTGCTATGTTTACTCAGTGTACTTTATGATTTCTGGTTAAATCTCAAAGATTTTGATCCACTGTGAATTATAGAGCAGATCCAGATTCATTATTTATTTTTGCATATGGTTATTCATATTTTCAAACATCATATTTTTAGTAGGTTATCTTTACTTCATTTTAGCTCCTTTCCATAAAATTGATTGGCCATATCAGGTATTTGTTTTTAAATTCCCAATTCTAACCCATTTGTCATAGAATCCATTTCCTTGTCCCTGTGTGGCCCATTGCAGTGACAGATTGTCAGGGTTGTTACACAGGTCTAAACAAAATACTGCAAGTGTTCTGAAGTAGACTCTTAAACGCGTGCCCAAAGAGCAATCTGAGAAGCATATGCCTCACTGCAAAGTCCTAAGAGAAAGAAGACAAAATGCAGAAACCAACCCTAAAAATTGCATCCTTGTTCTGTTACCATACTGTTTAAATTACTATAGCTTTATAGTATAATTTCAAGTCAAGAATGCAAAACCACCAATTTTTTATTTGGCACTGTGACTTTGCCTTTCTAGGGATTTTATTATTTTATATATTCTTGAATTATGTATATATGAATTTTATGTATGTATGTGTGTATATTTTATGTTTGTATATATTTTAGAACTATTTCTAAGCCATTGAAGAATATCACCAAACTTTTGGTGGATAACATGGGCATCATTAAAAGAATCATCTAAGAAACTAATGTGATATGAAAATGAATTGTTAAAATCTATAGTCTACATTTCTGTTCTTATATGCAAAATATTTGTGTGAACATAATTAAATGTGTTACTTTCCAATAGTGCTGATGAGATCATTGGTTGATTACTTAAAATTTCCTTTAACTCATTTTTCTTTCTCTTCTGAGAAAATGCCTATCTCCTAGAGTGGTTTTAAGATTATTTTTAACATATGGGACAGAAACTGACAAACTCTCTGGGGAGTTTGTTATATAAATTTATAAATTATAAACACAAATATCTCTCTGTATATACACATATGCATTTCATCATAGTCTTTTGAGGGATTTATAGGGAATGCTTCTAAGTTTACTATGGTTATACTCCTCTTTTCATTGTGTAATGACATATCTCTCATGAAAAATTAACACAGGAATAAGAAGAGCATAATCTGGGTTTGGGGAATTTTTGTTTGTATTTTAGGGCACACCTTGCAATGTTCAGCTCTACACTCAGGAAATACTCCTGACAGTGCTTGGAGAACCATACGGGGTGCTGGGGATTGAACCCAGGTTGGACACATGATAGGAAAGTGCCCTACCCACTGTACTAATGCTTCAGTCCCAAGAAAGCATAATCTTATAGTGGAGAATAACTTTTGAATCACATATATATATAGTAATTAACAAATTAAAAATATATAAATATATATAAAATTAGAGAATATATTTTGATATTTATATCATAACCTTGATGTTCAAAATAACTTTAATATAATTTACATACGTCTCTAAAGAACATCACTATAATATTTTATTTTAAGTTATGTTATATACACTATTTGTGCATTTTATAAAAGAATTTCATGAACTTAACTCTCCTATCTTTTTAGACACAAGTTTAAAGTTTTCTCTTTTTTTTTTGCATTTTTTTCTTTATTTAAACATCTTGATTACAAATATGATTGTGATTAGGTTTCAGTCATGTAAAGAACACCTCTCTTCACCAGTGAAACATACCCACCACCAATGTCCCAAATCTCCCTCCGTCCCACCCCATCCCCACCTGTACTTTCCAGTTCCCTCATTCATTCACATGATTATAGTAGTTCTCAGTGTAGTTATTTCTATAACTGCACTCACCACTCTTTGTAGTGAGCTTCATGAAGTGAGCTGAAAGCTCCAGCCCTCCTTTCATTGCCTCTGAGGTTTAAAGTTTTCTGAAATGAAAAAATTTCTAGTGAAAATTATCAGCAATGGGGAATCAAGTGCATGTTATCTGAAATAAGAAATCTGAATATGGGCCCAGAGAGATAGCACAGCGGTGTTTGCCTTGCAAGCAGCCAATCCAGGACCTAAGGTGGTTGGTTCAAATCCCGGTGTCCCATATGGTCCCCCGTGCCTGCCAGGAGCTATTTCTGAACAGACAGCCAGGAGTAACCCCTGAGCATCACCGGGTGTGGCCCAAAAAAAAATAAAAAAAAAGAAATCTGAATATTATCTGAAATTACTATATTGTGATTTCTACTATCATGCCATCAATATAATTTTCTTTATAATGAAATGACATGCCATCATTCTGGGGCAAAATAAAATAAAAAATTAAATTGACTCCTAGTGTATGCATCATCAATCTAGTTTAGTTACTCTGGGAGAGAAAATTTTTTCTCTATGTACATAGAAATGGCTATGAGGAATGACTCAATTTGCTTTGTTCACTCATCTTTAAGCCATATTTGAATGGCAAAGTAGTCAATTGCAATTTATGAAAGTGCATCAAATGGCACCTTATCCTTTTGAGGATCTAGAGAAATGGATTTAAGGATGAGGAATGGTTGACTTTAACAACCAGATTAAAAATAGAGCATTACCAAAATGTTGAACAACTCAGATTTAAAAAGCACACAGGCCTTCACATGTAAAACCCAATTGTTTTTGGCTATTGAGAAGTAAGGTTGTGACCTGGCTTCTAGCCTGTCTCCATTTTTGACCTCTTTTCTTTTAGTTCAAAGAGATTAAATCCGTTTTCGTAGGCCAGCAATGGATGAGAACATCATGGTCACTTTGGCTTTGAGATAGAGAAGGAAGAGATGGAGAAAATGGACTATGAGCTCATATGTCTTTTCCATCTTTGGAGCCTGGGTTTCTGCCATTTCATCCCACACAACCCCAAACTCCAGCCACCTCAGCTCTCTGTGGTTCCCCAAACAACCAGGCATTTCACTAAATTGCCTTTGTTCAGCCAGTTCTCCACGCCTCTGATACCACCAGCAAACTCCTACTTATGTGCTGAGAAGTTTTATCCACCCTTAAAACTTCCACAATTCTCATGCAGACCGATTTCTATGATTTAAAACCACTTTTGTTATCCTTGTTCTTACTCCAATGAATTGAAATGTGTCCCTTTTTGCTTTTCCTGCTTCTATACCTTCAGATTTTTTCCAAAGAAAAGTTCATCTCATCTGCCTAGTCCCTTTCAGCTAGCAGTGACCTGTAATGCCTTGAAAACTGTTGGTAGATGGATAAATCATACGTGTAAAGATAGAGATACAGAAAAAAGATAGAAACAAAGGTACAGAGAGACATAGAATGGAAAATTCAATATGGTTATTCATAGTATAAGCACACAAATAAAATGTCACTAGACCCTTAATTTATCCTGACAAAGATTAACTGCACCAAGGTTTTCTGTCCACCATCTAGTTTCTCTACTGTTCTCTGATGACGTTCTAATATTTTTTATTTTTGTTATGTTATAAATTTATTGATTTTATTTTTTATTTGGGGGGGTTTGGGGCCACACACACTCAGGGGTTACTCCTGGCCATGCACTCAGAAATCACTCCTGGCTTGGGGGACCATATGGGATGTTGGTGATTCGTCCTAGGTTAGCACGTGCAAGGCAGACTCCCTACCACTTGTGCCACTGCTCCATCCCGTTTTAAATGTAAAAGAACTAGATTGACAATAAATAGAAAAGATATAAACACACATAGGCCCTCTGTATTCAGCAATAACATATAATATCAGAACAACTAATTCACAAAGTTTTTGTCAGTATTAAATGAAACAGTGTGCAGAGTCCTTAGGACAGAAAGCATATACTGAAAACCCTCATTAATTAAGACTATTATAACAAATACCACCAGCCTCAGATACCTCTTTGTTTCAAGGTGGATGTCCCTAGAAACGTATTTATTATAAGATTTTAAAACAGAATGGGGAGTGGTGGTGGGAGGTCTGATAACTAAACTTGCAATTTAGCCACAGACACTACACTTTGACAGTCTGGGATGAGAAGCAGTTAGGTCCCTTGTATTTATAACTAATTTCTCTTTACGTTAGATTTGTACCTTTTTAACTTAGTTCTGAAAGGTTAATGGGAAGTAAGCAATAATGTAATTGTCTTAGAGAAGAAGATACTTTCCTTTAAATGCAGAAGTAGCCTTCAGTAAACTAGATAGAAATAGAATCTTAATTAAAACCCAATACATGTTACAAAAGATGAGCTTCAAATTTAATTAAAAAATAAAGGAGAATTATTTAAAACCCCCTTCCTTTTTCCACATAGGTCCACCTGCTATTAAGACCAAGAAAGAAAGAAAGAAATGGAAATATGTTATCTGCTTCTAGTATTAGGTTCAAATACCATATAAAGACCAGACTTATTAAGTACTTATTATATAGGTACATCAATACTGATAATGCCTTTAAGAATAAAATATTAAGATGTATTCAACACTCAACACCAACACACCGAAGAACATAACCCAGATGAGCTAATCTATGAAGCTGAAGTAGAAATGAGCTAATGCTGTGGGGAAATTGTATGCAGACTATGGCAAGAGATCAGTAACAAGGAGAAGGAGGGGGAAAAGCTGCTCAGCTGCTAACAATAAAGAAGCAGAAAATTTACACAAAAAAATTAACTGTTTCAGAACTGATAGGATCGTGTTGCTAATTCATAAGATTGGTACCTATTTCATGTAGCATAAAGAATTATTATATTTACTGTGTATCAGTGTGTTTTGGGACTATAATTAATTGGAGTGTGTCTTCCTTCCTTCCTTCTTTCCTACCTTCCCTCCTTCTTCCTTCCAAGGAAAAATGGGGGAGTAGAGAAGGAAGGATTTGCTTGTATTTTTCTCATTCTCATTACAGCTAGTTTACAAATGGTATGTCCATCATGATAAAAGACATATGCAATATTATTCAGGCTGGCAGTTGAACTGACAATACATTTTATATGTTACCAAAAATGTTGAAGAAGAAAATGTTCAATAACTGAATATTCATTTGTAAAAGCATGAAGTTGGCCTCATCAGCTAAGAAACTGAATTTGCAAGCTGTTAAATGTCATAGCTGACCCCTGGGAATAATGGAGGTGGAACGATGTGGTGAAGGGCAGGCTTTAGGTCATGTTTTATACAAGACGTTTAATTGTTCTGGCAAGGAAGTAGAAGTGACTCATTGAGCGGAAATAGTCTCTATCTCCCAATACAGATTTCAAATAGGGGAGGAGAGTGGAGTAAAGCAATAATATCTTTAAAGGAATTGGACTAGTTCACTTCAGTCTTTTAACTACTTCCACCCAGATTCATTTGTTTTGGATACAAAACTTGAAAATAGGTCAATAATAGCAAAATAAATAAATAAATAAATAGACTGGTGTCTTTGTCACCATTTTTAAACCTCTACAAAAGTTTTCATTGTGTTTAGACCTGAAGTGTTTTGTTGTTGTTAATGCACCATAATTTATAGTCATTAACAGAAGTGACACAAGCAGTCAGTATTTCAATACCAATCACACCACCAGAATCAACATACTTTCACCAGTGTCCCCAGGTTCCCTCCTACCCATTAGGCTGCCACCTTGAACGACATAATTTTTATAGTGATTTTTGTATTTTGGCCTGGATCTTCTGCTCATTGTGGTTAGGTATATACATGTATCAATCACACCTCTATCCCACTGATGTGTCTGAAACCCCTGACTCCTGCTCCCTACCACATAGCCATCCCCTCTTCTGTCTTCCTTACTTGATTTTTTTTTTATTCTCTGTCCTTTCATTTTTACAGTATGGGCAATCCCCCTCTTTGATACTATAAACTCCCTTGTCAAATACCATAGCTATATAATATACTTATCATGATATCCTTTATGTAGTGTTTTGCATGATTTATGAGTAATTACTGAAGAAAATGAAATCATTTTAGGTATAAAATACTGTAAAGACATTATGAAAACAAGTTTGTGATATGATACTTTCTAGGGGAATTTGATTATACTCTCAGAAGTTCTCAATGCCCTATGGGCATTTTTACTTTGACATAAGAAGATCATTCCTGGTAATTCCTCAGCCATGAAGTATAAGTGCCGGATTCTGACATCATCTTAAGTCTATGAAAAACTTAGATTTTCTACCCATGGCATTTGCTAATCATCTATAATTCTCTTCAACAGCTCTTATTGACTGTCAATACTGTTAAATCTGATATTAAAGGTATTCTATTATTTTTCACTAAACTGATTCTTTGAAGAAAAACATGTAATATCAGAGTGTTACTACTCACTCACAGTAACTACTGTCTTCTCTGCAATTGTATCCCAACAGAGTAGCTATTAAAAACAAACTAAAACCTTATTCTCAGTATGCAAAAGAGTCATTTTTAGGAAAGTTTCTTTTACACATAAGTAAACAGTAAATTTTCAATAAAAAGCCACACACAATATTGTAAACTGTATTACCTGCAAAGCCATACAAAATATAAATAAATAGAATATCAATTAAAAATAAATACTTATGGGCCAGAGTTAACACAGCAAGTAAGGTATTTGCCTTGCATGTGACTGACCCAGGTTCAGTCTCTGACATCCCATATAGTTCCCCAAGCCTTCCAGGAATTATTTCTGAGTGCAGAGTCAGGAATAACACCTGTGGACCACCAGGTATAGCTAAAAATTCAAATAAATAAATAAATAAACACATAAGTTAAATAAATAAAATATAAAACAGCTGACCTAGGAAGGTGAAGAGTGTACTTTGAAAATAAAAGTAGTCAGAGAGACAGGCATCTGTAGTAGTTAAACCCTTTAAAGAGGACTTACTGTCTGTCCATTTTTTTTCAGGCTTTTCCAGAAAATTGAAGAAACAGAAACACTCCCAAATAATTTTTTTTGTGTGTTGTTGTTTTGGGTCACACCTGGTAGTGCTCAGGGTTCATTCCTGGCTCTACACTCAGAAATTACACCTGGCAGGCTCAGGGGACCATATGGGATGCCGGAATTCAAACCACCATCCTTCTGCATGCAAACGCAAACACCCTACCTCCATGCTATCTCTCCAGCCCCTCCCAAATAATTTCTATAAAGCAAAAATCACCCTAATACTAAATGCATACAGACATACCAGAAAAAAACAGAGAATTACAGGCCTATATCCCTGATGACCACAGATACAAAGATTCTCAACAAAATACTAGCAAATAGAATTCAACAACTCATAAAGAAGTTATACACCATGATCAGTTATAATTCATCTCAGGATGCAAGAATGACTTAACATAAATAAGTCAATCAATATATAAAATAAAAGAAAATATAACATAAATAAAATAAAAATTATATGATCATCTCTTTTTTTTTTCACGAGTAAGTCATGAGTAAGTCAGGAGTAAGCCTGAGCACAGTTGGACATGGCTTCCTGAAATATTCATCTTACACAGTGGAAAGAAAACCATTTGCTAAATGGAGTTTATAATAACATATTTCTTTTTTTTAGGGTCCTTATTGCTTTTTTTTATAATGCAATGTATTGTATATAATAATATATTGTATATACATTGTATTCCATTATTGAATAACAATATTTTTTTTCTTAACACCACCCATCACCAGTGCAACATTCCCATCACCAATGTCCCAAGTCTCCCTCCTCCCCACCTGACCCCCGCCTGTACTCTAAACAGGTTCTCAATTTCCCTCATACATTCTCATTATTAGGACAGTTCAAAATGTAGTTATTTATCCAACTAAACTCATCACTCTTTGTGATGAGCTTCCTGAGGTGAGCTGGAACTTCTCAATAGATCATGATGATCAAATGATCATCTCAATAGATGCAAAGAAAGCATTTGACAAGGTCCAGCACCCATTCATGATAAAAATTCTCAAAAAGATGGAAATTGAAGGAACTTTCCTCAATATAGTCAAAGCCATTTATCACAAGAATTATACTCAATGGTGAAAAACCAAAAAGCCTTTCCTCTAAGACTGGCTCAAGATAAGGTTGCCTCCCTCACCACTTCTATTCCATATGGTACTGGAAGTACTTGTCATAGCAATTAGTCAAGAAAAAAAATATCAAAGGCATTCAGATATGAAAAGAAGTCAAGCACTTTCTGTTTGCAGATGACATGATACTGTATCTAGAAAATCCTAAAGACTCCACAAAAAATGCTTCTAGAAACAATAGGCTTGTATAGTAAAGTGGAAGACTAAAAGTTAATATAAAAAAAATCAATGGCTTTTCTATATGCAAAAAGATAAGTTATATTGAATGAATAATACCATTCATAATTATGCCTCAGAAAATCAAGTACATTGATCTCAAATTAACTAAAGAGGTGAAAAACCTATACAAATAAAACTATAAAACACTGCCTCAAGAAATAAAAGAGGACACAAAGAAATTGAAACATACACCATGCTCATGAACTCCAAGGATTAGCATCATTAAAATTCAATATTTCCCACAGCATTGTACTGATTAAATGCAATCATAGAAAGAATAGCCAGGAAAGTGGGACTGGAGCAATCGCACAGCAGTAGGGCCTTTGCCTTGCATGCAGCTGGCCCAGGACCGACCATTGCTCTATTCCCCGGCATCCCATATGGTCCCCCAAGTCAAGAGCGATTTCTGAGTGCATATCCAAAAGTAACATCTGGGCATCACTAGGTGTGGCCCAAATATAAAAAGAAAGAATAGCCAGAAAATTATTCAAAAAAGTGGATCAAACGGTCCTAAAATTTACTTGTAATAATAAGCACCTACAAAGAACTAAAGTAATCCCTGGGGGAAAAAGATGGCAGGCATCATTTTCCTCAACTTTAAATTGTATCATAAAACAATAGTCATTAAAATAGCATATTGGAATAAAGACATAGAGGAAAATGTATGCAGAACACTCCATGACATTTAAGTCAAAGACATATTCAGGGAAGAAACACTACTGGACAGGAAAGTGAAAATAAAAAAAAATTGACTACATTAAACTGAGAAGTTTCTAAATTTCAAAGAAATGAAAGTAGGATACAAAGACTACACACAGAATGGAAGAAATTATTAACCCAATACCCATCTGATAAGGGGTTAAATCTAGAATATATCAGATACTGATAGAAACTAGCAAGAAACGAAACATCTGACACCATACAAAAATTGGGAGAAGAAATAAACATTTTCTCAAAGAAAAAAATAAAACTGCTAATTATCAACATCATCATCTCTAATCATCAGGAGCTGCAAATCACAACAATGAGGTATCATCTCACACTCCAGAGACTAGAACTCAGCACAAAGAACAAGAGCAATCAGTGCTAATGTTGGGAGAAAGGAATTCATATTTACGTTCACTGCTAGTGAGAATGCCGACTAGCCAGCCCTTTGGGATAATGATATGTACATTATTCAATATAAAAATTAAAAAATTAAATTAAACAAACTTGAAATCAAGTTTATATATAACTAACAATACCACCCCTTGGGATATACCTCAAGAACACAAAATCACAGTACAAAAATGTCCTCTGCACTTCTATGTTCATTGCAGCACTATTTACAATAGCCTGAATATGAAAATAATCTAGGTGCATGAGAACAGATGAGTGGCTAAAGAAGCTATGGTACATCTCTATAATGAAATACTATGCAGCTTTTAGGAAAAATGGCGCAATAAAATTTGCTTATACATGGATAGATATAAAGAGTATATTTAGTGAATTAGTGAGAGTGTAGTTAGTCAAAAGAGAGGTATAAAATAGATTAATCTCACTCGTTTATGGTATATAAGAAAAATAAATGATAATTTAGTAATAACCAGAGAAAACAGAGAGAAGGACCAGGAAGAATAGTCTGTGGTAGGAAGCTTGCCACAAATAGTAGAGCAGTGCAGTTAGGGCAGAGAAAGGACTAATGATAATTGGAACTGATCACTCCGAACAATAACTAGGTGTTATATGGAAATAATATGATATTAACAATATTAACAATAGTGCAAAATGCATGTCTAAAAGGAAAAATAAGGGAAGATAAAGGTGGAAGTTAAATGGCTTCACCAAAGGCAGGCAGTGGGGAGTGTGAGAAACTGGAGACGTTGGTGATGGGAAAGGTTTATGGGTGAAGGATGGTGTATATTTTAAGACTTAAATCATGAACAACTTTGTAATCACAGTGTTTAAATAAAAGGTTAAAAATGAAAACAAGAGGTAACATAAAAGACTAAGTCTGAAATGTGCATTAGAATATAATCACAGGGGACTTCACATTCCAGGCTTAGAAAATTACATTTGTTTCTACCATTATGATAAAGTTAATGTAATGAAAATAAGTAGGGAGTTTAGAGCAATCTGAAAGGTATCATCCACAAATAATAAAGCAGTGGGGACTTTATTAGTACAGAGCAATTTAGCTAGTGAAGGTGTTTTATGAACACAGAATGGCGAATGTTTCAAAGAAAAGATGTGGGGCTTCTGGTTTTATGAAAGAATAACAAGGGTGAAATAACAGTCTAGATGTAGCTTAGTAATTTTTTAGGAAATAGACATAATCATGAGGAACAGAGTGACATTTGAGAAACAAACAATGAATATTCATCACATGTACCAAGAATGGCAGAGAAACATCATCGAGACATGTAATTTTAAGCGTGGTAATGAAGAGTAAATGGTTAGAGGTTGATAAAGACTCTAGTGCTTATTTCATACTGGCTGATTCTTAGTCTACACTTACTAATACTATCAAGTCAGGGGTTAGAGTGATTAACAGTATCAAATAGTCTCCAAATTCTGTTTCAGTATAATCAGAATCAAGAGTATAATATAAGATGTGATTTCTGCTAAGGACAGTTTTTACATGCCTCCCCAACTAAAATCCTCAAGTTATTTTTTAGCTTTTTCTAACCAGAGAATCCTTCTAGAATTTTGGGATGAAAAGAGAAGGAAAGAAATGGCAAAAAATGTTGACAGAGGGGAGGAGGTCATTTTAATTGCCCAGATCTAAAGTAAAGCAGTAGAGGTGAAAAGAAGTCAAATTTGTCAGTCATTATGAGGTAGATTTCATAGGATTTAGTAATTAAGTGACAGGAGATTGATTAGAAAGATGAAATAGTCAAATACCTAATGCTCTTAACAGAAGAAAGTAAAATAATGGGTTGTATTTTGGGCAAGAAGAGTTGAAGTACCACATTCCACTCATGTGTTGAAAGAAGTTGAAACATCAAGACAGAAACCTTGAGGCAATTTAAACAAAGAGGATTTAATTCTAGAGGCAACTTTTTAAATATAATTGTAGGAATCCAGGATAAATGTAGGTTTCAAACCCAAGAAATAATCAGAAAAGAGGCGGAGTAAATGAAAAAGAAACCTTGTTGACTTATTTTCTCCTGAAACACAAAATTGACTATAAAGGTAGAAAACAAGAAACTTTGAAACCTACAAGGACCTTTTAAGAAAAACAATTGTCCAATAATATCCAAATGCTGGGAAAGAGACTATACAACCTGTCTGGCTTAATACTTGGGGTGTGGGTGGAAGAAGGTAACACATGACCACACCTTAAATTAGAGCCAAATTTCACAACACTGCCTCAGAAAAGCTCAAGAATTGGAGGTGGCTTGGGGCAGGAGAGAGAGCACAGTGGTAGGGAGTTTGCCTTGCATTAAGGACAGATGGTGGTTTGAATCCTGGCATCCCATATGGTTTCCCATGCCTGCCAGGAGCGATTTCTGAGTGCAGAGCCAGGAGTAACCCCTGAGTGTCATGGGGTGTGATCCAAAAACCAAAATAATAATAATAATAATAATAATAATAATAATAATAATAATTGGATGTGGCTAGTACTTATGAAGTTGATGGTAGTCATTAGTAAAATCATAAAATTTATTTTAATTCTGAACTCATTTTAAAAAGTATTAAAACATACTTCATTTTGAATTTCATATAGATAGTCAAGAGGTCTGTTCATTGCTCAGTGGGGTTGGGAGGAAGAGAGAGCTTGATTATTTGACTTACCTGGGAGGTTGGACATGAGAAAGTAATCAAGTATTCAGGGTGTTCTGACAGCAGGGAACCACCAAGTGAGGTTATTTGAAATTGACTAATATGTTAATAAAGGGTAAGATCTTCTGCCTGCTCATCCTCTAGCTTAGTTTCAGAAAGCTGCTGGTCATACTTAGCTTACTATCTATGGTAAAGATTAAACTATTGCTCTAAGGTATTGCCAAAGAGGTAAGAGCAACAACTGGGGTACTTTGGAATTCCATTCATATTTTATTATCAGTTTTATTATCAGTATGTAAAGCTCAACAAAAATTAATGCTCTGATATAAAGGGTTTTCAGACTCCCTTTTTAAAAATGATTGAAATAGGAACCAAAGAGATACTACAGTGGACAGGGCACTTACCTTGCATGCAGTCAACTGATGTTTGATACCCAGAATCTCATATCACCAGGAATGATCCCTGAATAAAGATCAAGGAGTAAGCTCTGACCACCATCAGGTGTCACCCCAAAACAAAAACTTTAATATAGATTAATATCAAATATATGCTATTGAAACACTTCATAGAAAGAAACCTATATATAATCTCAGAAGTCAGCTCAATGAATTATGACAAAAAATTAATCTAGTCATCATTCAAGTAAAAAATATAACAAATATGATCAACCTTCAGAAACTTCCTTCATGCCCCTTTTTATTTCAACAGATGAGTTCTTCTAAAGTCATACTAAGCACTACTGAGAATAAATAGAGCTATATCTGGTGGTTCTGGGAGGTTGGTATACAAAGCTAACTATCCAATTCAGAGCTTGTACCTGTCAGGCATGTGTTGAACCATTTGAGTGATCCCATGGACCCTGAATCCTTTTCTAAAGCACTAATTCCAGAAGGCCTTCATAACTGTCACTGGCTCATTCACTACAACTTCCAATCACTCAGGGAGTATATCTCTCATAAATATGTGGTTAAGTTCATATCTCTGTGAAACTGGGACTCCACTTCCTGGACATTTGTTCATTTGTATTCTGTAACCAGACAAGTGCGTACTGCATTCACATACTAACACAGGTAAGCTGATAAATTGGGGGCTTCTGGGTGAAGTCTTGGTTTATAAACTTTACTTATTATAAACTTATTTTTTGCCAGTGTGAATGATTTCTATTTCTCACTGCAGCTGTAGCTCATTAATCTATAAATTGCAGGTTAATTTAAATGGAATCTCTAGGTCAATCCTGCTGAAAGCATTCCTAGATTGGAAATCAATATGTAGAGATTCCTGCATAGTCTACTCATATCTCTGAGCTCTACTTATATTTCAGGCATTACTAAAGGTGTTTCTGACAAAGGTCAAGCCTGCTCAGGTGTCCTGAAGAGCAAGGTAAAGCCAGCAGACCAGCTGTTCACACTCTCCTCCCAGGCAGCAAGGGAACCATAAGGATACATTCCAAAGTAGGATGAGGACCCCACAGCCTGTGATTGTAAGAACAGTAACAACTGACTGACAGGTCATTTGATATGGTTGAACATATTGACAAAAGATTTGAATGTCCAGCAAGAATTATGGTGTTAGATTAATAAGAACATAGAAAGGTCAAAAAGGAAACATAGAGACAATCAACTTAAAAAGAGGGAGAGGGCAAAAAGTGGTTATATTACAAAGTAATCCTAAAGTATCAGTTCTAAATAGTGAACACTCAGAATAACGTCAACATAAGGAAGTATAGTAAAATTTGTGATGTAAAGACCTTGGAAAAACTTCAGGGGAGGAAATATGTATTTCAATGAAATGAGTTTTCTAAGGCCTTACTTTTCAGAACTGAATTCAATCAGTGATATAATCTTTTAAGCTTGTGATAGCCTTATCAACTAATAGTTTTGATATTAAAAATATGGAAGTAATTACCAAATGTAACATCTAATATAGTATAAACATGTCACCTCTGATGATCTAGAAAATATCCAGGATCTAAAATGACATAAAATGTTACTTTACTTTATGAGACTTACACAATGACATTTTAACCTAAATATCACTTATAACTTTGATAAAATAAAATTTGGAATTTTTAAATTAATGTCATAAATATATATGTCATAAAATATAATGAAATTTTAAAATAAATAAATAATATATTACACATGAAAGAGTAAAGAAAATTCTGAGGAAAAAATTAAGATGATGGAACTTGAATACAAGAAGTTGGCATTTCATTTGCCTGCTTTTGTTTTGTTTTGTTTTGGATTTTTATTTTGTTTTGTTCGGGGACCATATCCATTAATGATTAGGGCTTACTTCTGGATCTATGCTCAGACCACTATTAGTGAGGCTAAGGAAGTGCCAGGAATTGAACCTGGATTGGCTACATTTAAGGCAAGCACCCTACACATTGTTCTAGGTCCTGATTATTATAAGAGATTGTAAATGGAGAGAATGTTTGAACACAATGTTCCAAATATGGGTATACAATCATTTTTGTAAAAAAAAAAAAAAAAAGACATGGCTTTGGTAGAAAACAGAGAGACTAGCTATATAATCGAATAGAAAATAATTTCCTCTCTCTGTGAAAAATTACAGTATACAATGATGAGGGTACAAAAGCTGAGAATAATAAGGAAGTTCAATAATAAGAGAGTTCAATGGGCTAAATACATGCATTGCATGTAGAAGGACTGTGTTTGATTGCCAATATCACATATGTTCCCCAGAATATTACCAAGAGATTGGAATAGCCCTACAGCCCCAGAACTAGGAAAAGAAGCTGATGAGTGAGCCATTTTTCCATTAAGGAGCCAAGAAAATGATTTTGCAGCCTGCAGATAAACACTATCAGTTCACCTATTAGGGCCTCAGAAACATTGTGCACAAAACATGGTGTCTTGTGTGAGTGAGAATTGTAGGCAAGAATGAAATGCCTCCTCTGAATTCAGCCGACTCATGGTCTGAGTAAATGCACCCAACAGATGGAGGGAGAAGAGAGCAGCTTCGGGTTCCTCATGTGACAGGCTATAAACAGAGCTCATGAGGTTTTGGGGTGTTCTTTAGCGCAGTTCTCTGTACCTGGTAATTATGTTCATCCTGGAAATACATGATTGGAGATACAAACGGAGTTCTCTGTGTGACTTTATCAGAGTATAGCAACGTGCTCGTTAGAGTCTGGCAATTCCTACTTATGCCATGTCCTCTCCATCTACCCAGAGTTTCTTTTCTGCATGCAACTCTGCCTGGACAAAGGTAACACCTATGTGGAATGAACGAAACCCTTTTTTCTACATTCACTTTCAACTACTGTTTTTTTGTTTGTTTGTTTGTTTGTTTGTTTGAGAGGGTGTAGACAGCACAAATAATTCATTTTACTCTATCAATTCCTGGCATTTACTCAACATACTACCCAGGGGGATCTTGTCACTTGTTTACAGACCAACCTCCCACCCCATGTATCTCTTTAGATTTCAGTTTTCCCCTGGATTCCTGCCACCCCCACTTAGATAAACAGCGATATATTCATTTCCTATCATGGAAGATTCCTCTGTGCTCACATTCTCTTTACCCTAAGTAAATTTATCCCTCTTGATAGTCAAGGAAACACCCTTACAAAATCAACATTTATAGGACAAATGCGTCTCTGAACCAATGATTGCTGACTATTAGAATGCCTAGAGCAGGATGGTGTTTAGGGATGGAATGAAAACAGATACACATACCACGACAAGATGACAAAAATTGGGAAGAGACAGCCTACATCCTGAGTATAAGAGAAAGTAGATAGGTAGCAATATCAAAGGAAACTTTCCATTTTTATAAAAGACCATGTAATAACTACTTTCCTCTTTTCAGGTCAGGCACAGGGAACTATGACTACTCACTCTGCTCCAAAGCAGAGAATGAATGTAGACAGATGGGCAGGACTAAGCTCCAGTCAAGCATGTTTTTCATAATACTTGGTTTTCAAATAATTTTAACGTATTACAAATTAATATTCTTCTCTTGCTCCCTCCCAACTCAGTATAAAATGTCAAACAATACTTAGGTCACAGGGGTTAAAGCAAAAACCTGATGTGCTGAACTTGGTCTGTGGACTTCTATTTGCCAAATCCAGGACTAAATTAAAGTAATATTGGAGATATTAAGACATTTTTTGGTGTATGCAAAATTTGAACCACATATAGAGTATTCAAGACTTAAATTTAACTCTGTGCTTAGGAATGACTCTTTGCTGTGCTTGGGAAAACATGCAGTTCTGTGAATGGCAAAGAACTAGCCCACATGCAAGGTAGGAGTCTAAACACCTGAACTATTGCTTCAGTCCTAGAGATGTTATTAAATATCCTTGATGAAGAGGCAAGAGAGAAACAAGGTGAGGGAAAGATCCCAGGTAGTTAGGTAATAGTTAAGCTAGAGAATATTGTGGACAGAAATTATTTCATATGATTTCAATACCAAAGCCCAATAGAATGGAGAAGATAGGAACTTTGGCCAGCAACAATCTTTTCTGACTTCTGGAAAAGTAGACTAAAAATGCTAAAGTTTTTGCTTGAGTCACAAAGTTTATAGCAGTCATTTACAACATCAATAGAAAATGTACACATGGGATAGCAAAGCAAAGATGCATGGTTTGTGATGAACAGGGACTGGGCTTATAGCTGGAAGTCAGATGGAAAGTGTGACACTGACAGGAAGAAATACAACAGACACTCTATGCCTTTTCTTTCTTTTTCTCCATTATTGTTGGTTTGCTTTTATCAAAATATTTTTATGTTCTCTCTTCAATACATATTTCTTTCCTTTGCTTTATTTCCCTATGAAGAAGCTCATGTTTTCTCTTAAACGTGGATCTCTCTCTCTCTTTTCTTCCCTCTCATATCTCTAAAATACATTTCAATAAAACTCTTTGGCTTCACTCTGTGTGTGTAAAGTAACATTTCATTGTAACTTGATATGAATTTCAAGCATGCCTCATTGAAAAATGTAAGCCTGCTTACTCAACATTTTCTAATATATGGCATTTTGAAAATTTTGCTGATGAAAAGGAGACGTTTTTTAAGGAGCCTGTGGTTGAAATGGGGAGATAATGCATGAATGTTTTCAATCCTTTATTCATTTAAATTTATGTGATAAATGTCAATAATAGTTTAAAAACTGTACCAGATGTGAGATAAATGGGAAATATGGACTTTAGCAAATTTGAAGCAACATGATAAATAGGCTGGTAAAATGAATAATGAAAGCAGTGAAGCATCTTCATGTGATGAAAGAAGTTAGATATCACCAGATTAAAACCACACCCAATCTAGCAATCAGTAGTTCAGACTATATAGAACCTAGTGAGAGTTACTTTGAGAAACAGATTCCTACAGGGCAAACATCAATACCTGAGGAAGACAGAGGATTGGCATTTGTCAAGAGATCAGCACTGAGATTGAGAACTGGAATAAGCAAAGGCCAGAGGGTAAGAAAATTAAAAGCACCCCCACCCCCCAAAAAAGAATTTTATGGGGTCGGCGAGATGGCGCTAGAGGTAAGGTGTCTGCCTTGCAAGCACTAGCCAAGGAAGGACTGTGGTTTGATCCCCCGGCATCCCATATGGTTCCCCCAAGCCAGGGGCAATTTCTGAGCGCTTAGCCAGGAGTAACCCCTGAGCATCAAATGGGTGTGGCTTGAAAAAACAAAAAAAATATTAAAAGCAAGGTCAAGAGAAAAGAATAAACCAATCTGGATAGTACAATCTGTACTAGGTGAAAAAGAAATATGATTGGAAGGAGTTGAGAATTGTTTTTGGTATTGTTGATTTTGAACTTATGAACAAACAGAAAAATAAAAAATAGACATGTTTCTTGGATTTGAGTGAACTTATTTAAAAAAGGCAGTGATTGATTAGGAAACATCAAGGCTATTGTACACATGAGAAATGAATCAAAATTTTATAGAAGAAATGGAATATAATGAGAGAAACTAGTCTTAAAAAGAAATTGTTTTCCTGTTTTTAGATAAAATATTAGTCTAAAGAATATCACAAAAATTATTTACATATTTGAAAGATTTTCCAGGCTTTCTTTGTCCATCTCTCACCTTATTTAACATTGTCCAAGTGGACCTTCCATTTAATATTTTTCTGAAAAGGAAATAATAAAAGGTACTAACAAATAATCCTATAAAATAAGAAAAAATTTATGGTTGTAGGGTAGAGATCAAGAGCATTTTTGTTTTCATTGTTCTTTTATCAAAGCCATATGATAATAATAATAATAATAGTCAATATGTCCTACATTTTTATTTCCACTCAAAACACTATTAATATGTGTGAGAGAGAAAGAGAAAGAAAAAGGTAGGAAAGAGGGATTAAAAGGAAGAAGAAAGGAAAAGAAGAGAAGGTAAAAGGAAATGAGAGATAACTAGGAAAAAGAGGCAGTAAGGAACAGTGGGTAGGGGAAAAGAGGGAAATGTTGATTATAAATATAATGTGTGCTGAAGGGAAAGATGGGAAGACAATGTAATATACCTCATAGGGGGAAAATGATGTTTAACATTGTCTTTGTCAAGTTGACATAGCAATTGCAATGCATAAGTCATAAAATATCTAAATCACTATTTGAAGAAGAGGATTCTCCAAAAGCTTGATTAGAAAATATTCAGGTTTCCCTTATCCCTATGGCATAGCTATGGTCTGTTTCTTCTTTGTCCCTTTCTAGAATATTACCCAGAATTTCACCCATGGTTGAGTCAAATAAGGTTAATAAGAAATTATCACTTTTTTCCATGGGAGTTTCTCTTTCCACTCACCCCAGGACCATACTTATAATACTTTTGACCCCTGAAGAAGGGGAGGCTGTTTTATCACACTAGACAATGCTACTCCAGTGGGCAATAAATTGACTTGACAATGTTTATCCAGAGATGGTATAAGATGTTGTAGGCTCAAGATTCAGTGCCACAGATTGCCCCAAATTTCTATCACAGGTCCAGGTTGCTACTTATGCTTCTGGCAACACATTGGGTTTTTGTGGGGCCTCCTTCTTGTGTTTAATTAATTTGTAGGGATACAGATGTGGTAGAATTGATGCATAGAGTCCAGGATATGAGTAACAATTCAGAGCTTTCACACTCCCTGGAGGTATATGCCACCTGTCCACCTCTCCACCTGAACACTTAAATTTGGGAAAGTTGGTTATATTGTTTTATGATTTCTCTGCCTTCTTGGAAAATATTCACCTACTTTGTAAACACAATGTTCCATTTGTTAGGAAAGTAAGGTAAATCAGCATTAATAAGCACATTGGTAGATATATCAACACTAATATTCACGTGCTTGTATTCAAGGTTATTCCAGAGTTTATACATATATAAAAATATGCTCTGAAGGACATCTTTAGTTTTCAGTGAATCTGTACAGAATGCTGAGACCGTTGATTTCAAAGCTTCTATCCCTTCTTGTTGACCTAATTCTTCTGCAAGGACACTAAAAGTGACCAGTGTTAAAATAATCTAGAAACTGTTGACTTTTAAACTGTGAATTAATTGTATTAATGCAGTAGAATATTTGACCTAATTAGGGGTATCCCTAATCCTAGTAGGACCTGAGAAGCTGGATACATTATTTGGAATATACAATGTATGAATGTCAATGCACTAGGCAGCCACACATGAGGACTTCTGACCTTTATTCTGTTACCTTCAAGTATGTCCATATTCTACATTATGCCTCTGCATGTCCTCCTCTCTCTACTAAGGCTCTGGCTATCAGTAATCACTATAGTTCCCTTTGGTGGTGACTTCCTTAGGATACTGTAAGGATTAAAACACCCCAGGACCTGCCACAAGGATAGACTTGCCAGAAATTCTGTTCTTATCCACTTTCTATGCTTTCTGATGTCTTGCAAGTATTCTCTTAATTTATCCTAATTATTACTGCTGATGTTCATGAACTGGTCCTGGACCCTCATCCTTCTATTCATCATGCCACATAAAAATAAATTAAGGAAATGGTCAGGGGTTCACAATCCACTTTTTTAATTGCTGAAATCACTCTCACATCTGTCTTCCTCACACATCCTTCTTGTTTTTTTTTAATTCTGTGCACTATTCAGCAGTCACACTTACAGGCTTGAATCCTTGGTTTATTAAAATGCACTCAGAAATTATGACAATGGCAGCAGTGTAGTAAAATATGGGAAACAGTGTCATTGATCTGCAGTATGCACGGCTCTTCACTTCGACTAGAAACTTGATCCCAAGGAATAATGTCCTTAGACTTGGGCTCATTTTTTCAAAATAAAGTGCTTTGGCAATCAAGACAAATCTGTTTAGAAATGAAAAGGGGGATATCACGACAGATATTGCAGAGATCCAAAGGGTAAACAGAGACTACTTTGAGAAGCTTTATGCTACTAAACATGAGAACCTAGAAGAAATGGAAAAATTCTTGGACACTTATAACCTTCCACATTTAAGTAAGGAGGATGTAGCATATCTAAACACCCTCATCACTACTGAGGAAATTGAAACTGTAATCAAACATCTGCCCAAAAAGAAAAGCCCAGGCCCAGATAGATTTACTAATGAATTTTTTCAAATCTTTCAAGAGGAGCTACAACCAATCCTGGCTAAGCTCTTCCATGAAATTGAAAAAACGGGAACACTCCCAAACAGCTTTTATGAAGCCAACATCAACTTGATACCAAAAACAGACAGAGACGCTACCAAAAAAGAAAATTATAGACCAATATCCCTGATGAATGCTGATGCAAAGATCTTCAACAAAATCCTGGCAAATAGAATCAAATGCATCATCAAGAAGATCATACTCTGCGACCAAGTAAGTTTCATCCCAGGAATGCAAGGATGGTTTAACATCTGTAAATCTATCAACATCATACACAACATCAACAAGAAAAAATAAAAATTACATGATCATATCAATAGACGCAGAGAAAGCATTTGATAAGGTCCAACACCCATTCTTGATCAAAACTTTCAGCAAGATGGGAATGGAAGGGACCTTTCTCAAATTAGTTGAAGCCATCTACCACAAGCCAATGGCAAATATTATCCTCAATGGAGGAAAACTAAAAGCCTTTCCTCTAAATTCTGGTACAAGACAAGGCTGTCCGCTCTCACCACTCCTCTTCAACATAGTATGGGAAGTTCTTGTTATAGCGATCAGGCAAGAAAAAGGTATCAAGGGAATTCAGATAGGAAAGGAAGAAGTCAAGCTCTCATTGTTTGCAGACGATATGATACTCTACTTAGAAAACCCTAAAGACTTTACCAAAAAGCTTCTAGAAACAATAGATTCATATAAAATTAACACACAAAAATCAATGGCCTTTTTATACACCAATAGTGATAGGGAAGATAAGGAAGTCAAGAAGGCAATCCATTCACAATAGTGCCACACAAACTCAAATATCTTGGAGTCAACTTGACGTGAAGGACCTATACAAAGAAAACTATAAAGCCCTGCTCCAAGAAATAAGAGAGGACACACAGAAATGGAAACACAAACCTTGCTCATGGATTGGCAGGATTAACATCATTATAACGGCAATACTCTCCAAAGCATTATACAGATTTAATGTGATCCCCTTAAAAATACCCATGACATTCTTCAAAGAAGTGGATCAAACACTTATGAAGTTCATCTGGAACAATAAACACCCTCGAATAGCTAAAGCACTCTTAAGGAAAAGGAAAATTGGAGGCATTACTTTTCCCAACTTTAAATTGTATTACAAAGCAATAGTTATCAAAACAGCATGGTATTGGAATAAAGACAGACCCTCAGATCAGTGGAATAGGCTTGAGTTCTCAGACATTGTCCCCCAGACATACAATCACCTAATTTTTGACAAAGGAGCAAGAAATCCTAATTGGAGCAGGGAAAATTCTCTTCAACAAGTGGTGCTGGCAGAACTGGTTAGCCACTTGCAAAAAAGCGAACATAGACCCTCAATTAACATCATGTACAAAGGTAAAATCCAAATGGATTAAAGACCTTGATATCAGACTTGATACCATAAGGTATATAAAACAACACCAATGTAAAACACTCCATGACATTGAGACTAAAGGCATCTTCAAGGAGGAAACTGCACTTTGCAAACAAGTAGAAGCAGAGATCAACAGATGGGAATACATTAAACTGAGAAGCTTCTGCACCTCAAAAGAAATAGTGCCCAGGATACAAGAGTCACCCACCGAGTGGGAGAAACTATTCACCCAACACCCATCAGATAAGGGGCTAATGTCCAAAATATATAGGGCACTGTCAGAACTTTACAAGATAAAAAAAATCTAATCCCATAAAAAAAATGGGGAGAAGAAATGAACAGACACTTTGATAAAAAAAAAAGAAATACAAATGGCCAAACGGCACATGAAAAAATGCTCCTCGTCACTAATCATCAGGGAGATGCAAATCAAAGCAACGATGAGATACCACCTCACACCACAGAGATTGGCACACATCACAAAGAATGAGAATAATCAGTGCTGGCGCGGATGTGGAGAGAAAGGAACTCTTATCCACTGCTGGTGGGAATGCCGTCTAGTCCAACCTCTATGGAAAGCAATATGGAGATTCCTCCAAAATCTGGAAATTGAAGTCCCATTCAACCCAGCTATTCCACTCATAGGGATATACCCTAAAAACACAAGAACACAATACAAAACCCCCTTCCTCACACCTATATTTATTGCAGCACTATTCACAATAGTCAGGCTCTGGAAACAACCAAGATGCCCTTCAACAGACAAATGGCTGAAGAAACTGTGGTACATATACACAATGGAATATTATGCAGCCATCAGGAGAGATGAAGTCATGAAATTTTTCTATACATGGATGTACATGGAATCTATCATGCTGAGTGAAATAAGTCAGAGGGAGAGAGAGAGAGAGACGCAGAATAGTCTCACTCATCTATGGGTTTTAAGAAAAATAAAAGTCATTTTTGTAACAATCCTCAGAGACAATGAGAGGAGGGCTGGAACTTCCAGCTCACTTCATGAAGCTCACCACAAAGAGTGGTGAGTGCAGTTATAGAAATAACTACACAGAGAACTACCATAATCATGTGAATGAATGAGGGACCTGGAAAGCCTGTCTGGAGTACAGGTGGGGGTGGGGTGGGATGGAGGGACATTTGGAACATTGGTGGTGGGAATGTTGCACTGCTGAAGGGGGGTTCTTTACATGACTGAAACCTAATCACAATCATTTATGTAATCAAGATGTTTAAATAAAGGAAAAAATGAAGAAAAAAAAGAAAAGATAAGGCCTCCCAATTCTTACCACAGGCTGTGTTCTTTACACTGACTGTATAGAAAGAGGAGGTACAGTAAATGCTTCAAAAAAAAGATAAATCTGCTTTACCATCATGTACCCCAACCACATATATTCCCCTATCAGATTTCAAAATTGAAGCAAGAGAGGTGTGAAGAACAGATGCAGAACAAACTCAGTCATAAAGAAAGCAATAGAACTCTCTAAGAGTGAAGTACATAGTTGTTTAACTCTGTGTGGAACTTAGATAGTACAGCAGGCTGGGCACTTGTCTTGCATATAGTTTACCAAGGCTTGAGCACAAGCACTTTTAACAGTACCCTGAGCTCTACCATGAGTGATCCCTGAGTACAGAGCCAGGACCAAGCTTTGGACATGACCCAAAAACCTCAAAATAAAAATTAAAAATTAAAAACCTATGTATGACAGACAAGTTTTGTAAATCAATTTCTTACTATTTACAAAGAAGAATAAGACAGGAACAATAACCCATTCCTAGGGTGTCAAAGGTCACCTAGAAGAATGTGTCTATAAAACTAAAACACAATAGATCATTCTAAGGACTGTGGCTTATAAATAAATGTGATTCTACAGAAAGTCAAGGGTCTGAAGAAGAAAAAAAAGAGTTCTTTGTCCAGCTGCCAGCATTGTGTGTGTGTGTGTGTGTGTGTGTGTGTGTCCAGGAAAAAGAGACCACAAAGTATAATGGAAAAAATTGGGGTTTTGGTTTGAATCTTAATTCTGCCATAACTTGAGTAACTGTGGGAAAGTTATTTAAACTTTCCAAGCTTCCATTTTCTTCTCTTTAAAATAATGATAATAATATCCCATTTACATTTTACATGGTTATTATGAAGATTAAATTAGAAAATGAAAACAAATCATCCAAAGCCATTTCTAGGCAGAGTTGAGTCTTTATAAATATTTGTTCAACTTAAAGGGATGTCTGAAGTCTGTGCTCAAAATGAGTTTTCTCATAAAAACATTGATCTCTTTTGGAGCTGGTTAACAAGGACAATTAATATGGCAGATGTGTACCATTTCAATAGATTTATTGAATGGATGAAGTATATTATAATGTTTTAACTGTTTATGTAGTTACTGTGTATTTGGTTTCTAAGCACAGAAGTTAGAAACAAGTGTTTGAAAACTAGGGTGTCTAGACATGGGTATATGTAAAGGATGGTCTTAAAGAGTGATGTCTTCTTTTGTGGCAACATTATTTCATGCGAAGTCAAATTAGCCTACCTTATTTTTAAAAAGATGTATAGTTCTTGGAGAAATAAAAACAATTGATATGGGCCGGGCGGTGGCGCTGGAGGTAAGGTGCCTGCCTTACCTGCGCTAGCCTAGGAGACGGACCGCGGTTCGATCCCCCGGCGTCCCATATGGTCCCCCAAGCCAGGAGCGACTTCTGAGCGCATAGCCAGGAGTAACCCCTGAGCGTCACCGGGTGTGGCCCAAAAAAAAAAAAACAATTGATATAAGTTATAGAAAATTCAGTTAATTCTTTTTTTTTTTTTTGAACCACACCTGTTGATGCTCAAGGGTTATTCCTGGCTATGCACTCAGAGATGGTCCTGGCTTTAACTGTGGTCCATCCCAGGTTAATGTGTGCAAGGCAAATGCCCTACCACTTGTGCCACTGGCTCTCAGTTAATTCTTGTCATAGCAAATAAATTCATTACTAAGATTGCAGAATGAAAATTCATTTTTTATTTTTTTTGCTACAAGTACCAAAATACCAATCTCAATGAAAATGTGAACTAGTTGCTATCATGTTTGTCACATAACAGATAGAAAAACTCAGGCACATAGAAGTAAATTTGGCCCAAATATCAAACTAATGTTAACTACAATGGTAGATAAATGGCGCAGCAAGTGGAAAGTTTGAATTGTGATTCTTGCTTTCTCATTCTATCTAGGATCTTGCAGATATACCTGAAAATGAAAGTGAGATTTACATAATGTGTGTGTGCGTGTGTGTGTGTGTGTATACTGATTTTTGAGTGAAAGGTGTTAAAATAATTGCCTTACATAGTTGCCTTGACTCAGACTCAATAATCAGAACTATTTATAGTTCCCTGCACACAGCCAGAGGTGATTCCAAGCAAAGTTACGACTGATTCCTTGAGCAAAGTTAGGACTAATACCTTAAAACAGCAAGGTGTGGCCCCAACTTCTCCACTGCCCAAAATATATTGCTTCTTTAATTTCATGATTTTTAAGATTTCTGAAATAGAAGATAAGAGATATGCATTCCATTTTGTATTTTATCTCTGCCATCCATAGTGACATCCATAAATGCATAGCTTCTATTAATTTTACAGCCTGCCTCTTACTCCATTATGTTAGACTGCTTGAGTCTACCTGGAAGATGAATAGAAACTGCATGCAGAGAACTCAAATCAGCTCTGCATGAGAAACCAAGTGTTCATTCTCTACTCACACAGTTTAGAGTTCCAGCAGAGAAGCAAAACCCACCTACTTTTCGAGAAACTCTAGCACAAAACTCATTTGCAAAATGATGACAACAGCAGAAGTGGGACCATGTGGTCATTCCTCAGAAATTAGAACCCGAAGTGGGGGAACAAGAAAGGAAAACTGAAAATTATCTTTATTTACAGACTCCAGACCCATCACTGTGTATCTGTAGAATATGTATTAGTTGTCCTAATAACCATGTGCTGGCAACATATATGTCTATGTATATTCAGCAAGGTTTATTTGTTGGTTATAATTAACTCAGAGCTCACTATGAAACAGCTGCAAAATAACGATATAAAACTCTTTGTTAAAAAACTTCCAGGGCCTCTGTTATGTGTCAAATTCTACATTCTACCTAATTGTGCATTGATTGCAACAAATATTAGACAGCAGCAAACTAATTTCAACTGAGAATTCCAAGTGGGGAAATATGACTAACTGATGTTTTTCTTCTCCATACAAAATTCCCAAGCTGAGGAACTGGTTACCACCAGAAAACCATTTTTGGCTAAACATGCTAGAAAAAATGGACTGAACAGTTGCTGTGGAAGGTGAGATGGAATTTATCAAGTCAAACAGAAGCAGAGTTCACAGGGCCAGGAATGAAAAACAAATGCAAATCTATGAACTGTTATTTTAAAACCAAAGTGAAGTAGGTTACTGAAGCCACTTCCATTTTTAAACACACATCCCCCCTCTGGTGGAGTGGGGTGGTGGCCTTTGCACATGTGTCCCTGGTGCTAAAGATGCTGTTTTTCCACAGAGGCAAAGAGCAATATTTGAGAAAGAGGTTTTACAGTGGAAGTTACAGCAAGACACCAAAGCAAAGGTTTGCACATGGGAAACCATGTGCTTTCCTCATCCAGAGAGAAGTTTAGCTTGGCAATCCTCACAGTAAAGCATGCTTCTGATCCTAGAGAAAGTCAAACTGGAGAAATAACACCAAAAACAACACCCAAACAAGGTCTTGAAACTCCTGCCACTGGGCAGGCTGCTTCAAAATGAGAATTCTCTGATTATAAGACCCCCAAAGACTCACCCCTTGGTCTCATGATGCATTAAGATTTTGCTTGTTATCTCAGTCTTTGAACTGGCTTTACTCTGGTTGTGGGTTTTGTCAAGAGGTGCCTTTAATTTTCAAGAAAATAAATATAGGAGATTGCCTTGTGTACCTTATACCTTGTACCTTGGCAAAGATGTCTAAAAGGCACATAATAAATTAACTGTTAACAAAATCTAGGGATTTCTAATAGTTGAAAGAGTTTCGCTGATATAGGAAATATAGACACACAATGAGAGGAAATATTTCTAGTTCAGATATCTGAACTGTTATCTATTATCCATAGAATATAAAGCATCGCTACAAGCTCAGTTATAAACATAAACTGGTTTATGTTAAGGGCCAGCTTGAGCAGAATCTTCATAAAGGAAGATGAGTAAGTACTCAATAGGTACTTGATAAAATGATGGGCATCTTTTCTCATCAGAGAAGGCAAGTTAGAAAAAAATGAAAAACCACTTCCAACCCACCAAAATGTTAGACAAATTTTTAAAAACACTAAATATTATCGAGTAATGTAAGTTCTAATAATTTCTGGTGAGATAATGGAAATTGTAGAACCCTCGGAAATTTGGGGGTATTTTTATATGATTAGTAAATCAATTTACTCACTCCAGAAACAAATTAAATGTATATTCATATGAAAACTTGTGAATTTGTATACTACTTTGTCCATGGCAGCAGTGAGACAAAACCATCCAAACTTTCATCTAGGGGAAAATGAATAAATAGCTCATGTTATATTTAATCAACAGATTACTAAGTAGAGGTAAAAGGGGGAAAAACAGAATAAAGATTTGAATATCATAGGAGAGAGACACAGAGATTACATCTGAGCATCCCATCTAGCATGAAGCAAGGCAAAGTTATGTATGATGCCATGAGGCAAACTTTTCTGGTTAATAAATCTGTCTCTTGATTTGGGTCTAGGCTATCTGATAGGTGCATGAATTGTTCCTACTCACTGTACTTCACACTGCAATCTATATATTTTTATGCATTTCAATATTATCTTAGTTTTTGAAGCATATAGATTCTTTTCCTTGAAAATATGCAATTTTTCATAAAATTGGGAGGTTTTCTAATATTACTAGGAAATGGCAGCAAAGGCATCTTGCACTATCACTGACAGCAAGCTTTCTCTCTTTCTGGCTTTAAAAGCAGTAACCAAATCGATGGTCTGTTATTTAGTCAAACAAGGAGGGGCATTTACTATTGATGTCATGTCAGTCACATTCTCCCAGCATCTGGACAGCTTTCCTATGCAAGTTTTCTTGGATTCTTGCTCATACTAGTAAACAAGAGTAGCAAATGGAGGAAGGAATACTGGACTTAGATCTTGGGTCAATCAGTATGCCCAACACTGGATTTAAAGGTTTCTTTGCAGCTGCTTTCAAAAGCAATAGTAAAAAAGGGAGTTTGTTGGGATCCTCTGAGCCTGCTTTTATAACCCTGAGTACCTTTGAGACACACACACACGGGAAAGGATAAGACAGTGCCATCGTCAAAGTATTTCTTCCTATCCAGTGCATTTTATTAGCTTATATAAACCAGGAAGAAAAGTTGACAACAGACTTAATCATGACTGCAGTCTTTTTCTTAATCCAATAAATCATGAATTCAATTTCACTTGAAACAACCTCTTCCATTTAAGGCTCACGAGCCAGAGCCCTATATGGAATCAAGTTCAAGTTCAAGGGCAGGTTGAGCTGCTTTACAGCTTCCATGGGACAATAGAAGATAGGGACAGGGTAACTGCTGGTTTTTTAAAAATACCTTGGGAGGGACAAATTTAAGGGCCACATTGGTGGTACTCAAGGCTTACTGCTTGCTCTGTGCTCATTGATCACTCCTAGCAGAGTATCATATGCATTGCTTGGGATAGAATATGGATTGGTTGTGTGTAAGGTGAGCCCCTTAATCCCTGTGCTCTCTATTCGGTTCTTTAAACACTTTTGAAATTAATTTCTCATTACTACTAGAATTAGAGAATTTCAGAAGTAGATATAGCTTCACAATTCTACAACAGACCCACCCCAGAGTTTCCAGCTTCATTATAACTTATGCTCTTGCATTGATGCTGTTATTTGAAAATAGGCAAAACACTGCACCCAACACCCATAATAGGCCTGATATTGGTTGGATTTCTGCAGATGTTATCTTGTGACTCAAAAATAAATGGTAAAAGGAGCATGTGGAGGATCATTTGGGAAAGATTTCACCTTGCTCCCCAGAGGCCACTAGACCTCTCTGAAGATAAACCCCTGGCAGTCTTTGGGGAACACTTAGTGTTTAGATCTGCACACACATGTTTTCTGGCATTACAGACAAACTGAGAAAGGAATTGCTAAAGAGGTATAGTTAGATCAACAGCATAGTTACAATGCTTTGGTCATATGGGAATTGATGCTAGGATATGGGAAGGCATCAGCATTCTGGACTGAATGAACAGGATAGCAGCTGTGGAAGCTCAGGAACTCCAAATGTATGTCCTTTGCTAAGGGAAGGGCTCCTTATTCTGCCAAATTTTAGTGCTCCCTGCAATGGCAGACTTGGGAAACTTTAGCCTCACAGGGGGATATCCCAGGAAGGCTGAAACTCCATTCCTCAGTGATAAATTGAATCTTGACTCTCCATGGAAGACTTTTCCTCTATGGCCCTGGACTCAAAGGTGAGTCTTTCTCTTTTTAAACATCAAAAGCATCAGTGTAGAGAGTGGAAGCAGCGACCACTTAGATCACTCAGGGACTGTTGGGGACACAAGTGACAATCTTGCTGCTAAGTAATGCTGACACCTACTTGGGGTGTACTAAGCTGAGCTGAGCAGGAGCTTGGATGAAAGTCTTTTCTCTGGAAATTCTTTCCCCTGCAATAAACTAGGGACAATGCTTTGCTGAACTCACAAGGCAAGTTTGCCACTGGCATTTAGTAGGGAAGCACTTGGTAAACAAGGCAAAGTGCTGTTTTGTAAATATAGGAAAGATGATGAATGGGCTGGTGAAGAAAGTGATGACAGGAGCATACTGAGGAAGAGATTGCTGAGACCTGCAGTACTGTGAATCCCAGATGTTCTGGCCCTTACTGTGCTGAGTAGGAAGAGGTCCATATTATATGGGCTTCAAAACTTGGGGAGAGAGCTGACAGCAGCAAAAATGCATCTCATAGATTCACACTGACACTTCCATCATGCCTACGACTGTCCACTGCCAAAGCCAATCACCCACAAAGCCTGCCTGCAGGTCACCAGCCCTGGCAAGTGTCCCACTGGCCTCTCTTTGCCTGTTGGCAGTAGCTTTCCATAGGATAAACAAACTAACCTTTCCAGGATTACCAAACACTGTTTTCTAATTATTTCTCAATTTACACATGCACACACACACATACACACACACACACACACACACATACACACACACATACACACATGCACAAACCTCTTCCTGTCTTTGCGACTTTATTTGCACACTATGTTTAAAAGAGCATTCAGAACAGATGGTACCAATGATAGGAAGGTTGTGTGACACTGGCAATAAGAGACCTTCCAGTAAATTCTTCCAAAAATACTAGCTCGACGTTTTTTTTGTTTGTTGTTGGAGTAACTGGTTCTTACTTCATTCAGACTAATTCTTCTTTGCATGTGATTGTTCCTCCTGGGCAGGAAGTACCTCTGGATTGGCCCCCTACATGTACTTTACCTTTGGAGGTGGTTCTACTCTTCCTAATAAAAACCTCCAGTCAAAGAATTCTAGTTTCTGTTCCAGAGCTAGCCTGTCTGCCTGCTGATACCTTTCGCCTGCTTGTAGATAGCTAGTAGTGAAAGTTTTTTAACCTGTTCTATCTCCATAATCTTGTGTGGATTATTTCTGGTGTCAGTGTTGCTTCTAGAACCACATTCCTCAATTCCTCGGTTTTATCAGTAATCTAAATGCTTTTTCTTTTTTTTTCATGTAGCTCAGTAATCACTTTTAGTGGTACTCTGAGAACCATATGAGACACTGGGACCAAACTTGTATCAGTCACATGCAAAGCCCTCCCCACTGTATTATCATTCTTGCCCCCATAGCAGGGAGTCTCTGAAGTTTAGGTACAAAATGACTCCTTGGAAAAGTCTTTGTTGAAGACTTATGTCTTCAATGGAGTCTCTGAGAATAGTATCTGCCTCTCAGTCTGCTGAGAATAGCCAATGACACAAGGATACAACCCACAAGAGATACACATGCGAAGAACATTTGATCAGAAGTTTGCACTTAGAAGATTCACCTCTCAAATGAATTGTGATTCTGTGCAAGCAAGTTTAGTTGTGGGCCTCAGCGTCCTTATTTACACCCTAGAATCCTTTTTGGGATAGTAGATTCTGTGCCATTGAGCACTTTTTGGTTGGAAGTAATGTAAACTTAACTCAAATATGCCTACATGAAAGAATAATTACTGATGTACATAACAGAAGAGGCTGAACTGGTTCACAGTCAGGGCTCATGGAAAACTTGTGTCTGGTCTTTCCTTTTACTCTACAGACTTCAGAAACTCTTGAGATATCAGAGCAACAACCATGTTGAGGTGGGAAAAGGAGTGAAATTGAAAGGTGGTCAAGAGGAAAGCAACTAAGTGATGAAAGAAGCAAAACTTAGCAGCAGACTCTGCAAATCCTGTGCTGGGCAAGGAAGATCTCAGTGTTCTTTGGCCTCAGACTTAAGAACAAGATGTGGGTTTCAGAACTTACACCCTTTCAGGTTCAAATCCAAGGGGTGAGAGTGCCCAGATAAAACCCAGATGCCTCAACAAATCATATGGCCTCTTCTGGCCTTGTGAAAAGGCAAACACCTCTCTGAAATTTATATTTTTATAGTTTAATGTATTTTATGTTAAACACCAGCATATTTGGGCAAAATAACTAGCAGTGTGTATGCCTTGCTCGTATGAGACTCTCCAATAAATATTTTTCTTCTTATTATAGTTATTTATATCTTTTAAAAACCTTGATTCCAAGAACCTAGTAATAAAGTTTATTCATAAATTTGGCTAACTCAGAAACTGGGGAATATGTGGTCTAGGGTTTGAGTCTATGAGATAAAGCTAACAGAACCTGTAAAATAATATTATGTATCCTAGAGAGAAGTTGTTCCTATAGGTTCCACTGATAGCAAAGGTGTTGCTCAAAAGCTATTTGTGCAAAGGCAGAGCACCTAGTAAGAAAGGACACAGATTGGGACCTGGTGATGGTACAGGGCACCTAATATCCACTGGATCCATGTTCACATGTTCTACATGGTCCCTTGAACATTAATGAATGTGACCCTAGAAGCTCTTAAGCATAATGGAAATAGCCCAGATAACCTCTGGTACTTCAAGGTCACATGATCAATGTTGAAACTCCAATCTCATTAGTAAAGAATTGCCTTTGGGGCCACCAGACCTTCGGAGGCTTACTCCCCTACCTTAGCAATAAAAAAGGAATGGCATGGGCTTTAACAACCTAAGGTTGTCAAAAACATACATACCCATGTTCTCTCTCTCTCAAATGTCAGTATAAAGCCCCACAGTAAATTAAATTATTATTCATATAAATGTCTCTAGAAAATATAGAATCTCTATGATCTTATAACTAAACCTTAATTTAGTTATTTTTATTTGTTGAATTTTTAGTCTTCATCTCAAAACACTTGCCAGGCTATATGCTCTTCGATGTCAAACTGTGACATATAAAGCCAGGGTTGTTTAGAAACTGCTGCACATGAATCGTGTCAAGCTGGTCTTTGATGCATTTAGTTTTATTTTAATTGACTTAGCATGCATCAACTCTGCCTTCCAGTAAGCAGACACAGTTCCCAGGGATTGTCAGAAGACGCCTGTCTCGAGAGCAGATCTAATCCAGTTGGTGCCATTGAAAACCTTAAATAGTAGCTTTCATCTTATTTGCACAAAACCTCTCGGTTCAAGTTACATTTTAATCCCAGTTGCTATATCAGTTTTATGGCAACCAGAGTGGGGAATGGGCATGGGAGGCTGTTTGGAGCTATGTTTTCCCTCCTCTTTCATGTAAATTATTAACTCTAAAGAAGCCTGTGATGCTTTTGGCACCTCAGTCTAGAAGACAAATTCGTCATTCCTGAAAAACAGCTGCAGTATGCAGAGTTCAAGCTTGCCATTCTTGCTTTGATGAACTAAGAATACTGCTGCCAGGCATAAAGAAGCTAGTTTATTTGGACATCTTTTTTCAACATTTCTAGGGAAAACTGTCCTTTGGACACATGAACAACTTGCTATGACCAAAAGTAAAATTCTAATTATAGTGGTGACATTTAGCCTTAGTAACTGTCAAGAATAAACAATGCAACCTTGTCACATTTTAATTTTTTTGTTTTGCACTCCAAACCCCACACTAAACTTGTCAACTTTGGGTACATCCCATTCAGATGCTCAGTTTCCCATCCTGCCATGTACTGTGTTTATCTGTGTGTGCTTAAGGAAATGATATCACTCATCATGCGTTTGGCTCCATTCCTTTTCTACATAGGTTCTGATGAGTCCATTTTTGCCTCTAAATATCAACAAAGGGGTGAGGTCAGGCAACCACTTCCTCTATGTTGAGTGTGTACCAGATTCTATAAATATGACTTTATTTGAGATAGTAAGCAGAGATTCAGGGACTGTGATTAGCTCATTTAGCAGATGTGTGAGCCCAATGAGCCTGTGTGATGTGTCAACCTAACACAATGAGCCTAAAACAATTCTGTCACTCATGCTGTCACTCAAGCTGATGCTCAAGAGTGTGTGATGCATTGGAGAATACTCGTATATTACCTAGGAGAGAAGTTCCTGCCTGGGATTACATGGTGGGCATTTCCTCTGGATCACATCTCTACAGAGTCAAATCTGTTATCAAGTTGCAAGTTCCAAGAGAAGATTGTGGCCCTTCCTTGTCTGCTCCCCCTTTCTGTCCCCTCTGCATCTGTGATCCATCTGTGCTTACCATACTCATTGGGGTAATTAAATATCAGTGACACAGCTCTCTTTATTCTAACATAGCAAGTAGATTCCACTCTTACATGAAACCATCATTGGATGCCACATGAAGTGATATGAAGGTTTTCTGTGTCTCTATTCCAGAACCATAGGGCTTCATTAACCAGCTCTGTGTGAACTAGTGATTAAAACTTCAAAGGTTTCTTCTTACTGTGGTAAGATCAGACTAAAAAGGACCATGAGCTGTCCTAAAAATCATCAGAGCTTTACCTCCCTTAACAAGCTCCTCTCTTAGAAACTGTAGGAGTCACAGGTGATGACAAAATAAAAATTCAGATGGGTCTGGTGTTGACAAGGGGATGACAAAATAAAAATTTCAGTGGGATGGGATCCCAGAGAAATGGGATCCCATTATTTGGGTGAGTGTGGTCACCTTTCCTGTTCTCCCTTGCCTAACTTTTGCCTTTGTTCAGCTAAATTAGTTTCAAACTCTAGTTCCAAAATTTCTGCACAAGCCAAAGAAAAGCCTTGAATTCTGTTCCTCTTACCCTGGTACAATAATTCAGTCATGAACATCAGTACTAGCTAATGATTGAGCATTAGAAAGAGATTGGTGGCACCATGGGAACCATTTTAAGGATGCATTTGAGGAACATTCAGTTTCCTCATGTAGAAAGTAGACAGAATGGAATCTTCTACTCTTGCCATTAAATGAGACAACAACCTGTTGGTGTTCCTTGAGCTACAGGTCCAGATCTAACTAGAGACTCAGTCTGTTGATCTCTGGGCAGAGGATAGAAAGTTGTGTAGAGATCATTTATGGTTTATTTGTCCATAGGTGGTCTATAGTTCTTCACCAGAAATACCATAATTTGGCCAGTTTATATTCACTAGAACTTGATTGTTAGCATTTCTGAGTATGAAAACTCAGTTCAAGGAGCCTCCCTGGGTAGTTTCTGATTTGTCTCTGAGATCTCACTCAGTGTAGAAGGATATGGATTTTTCTGTAATCTCTATTATAAAAAGACTTACCTCATTCTTGTGGGCACTTATAAACAAAGCACCTCTCAAAGTTCTCCTAAGACCATCTTGTGGAAAGCTAGAATGTTAAGACAAAAGTTATTTGGGGAGAGATGGGACACCATAAACACCCAGAATATGGGTTACTCTATGTGTCATCCATATGGATGTCCAAGAGAACTTGTGTTTTGTCAAAACTCATCTCCCAACCCTAATTAGTGTCCAATATAAAAAACAACAAAGTTTCAATATATGAAAATTTTAAGAAGTAAAATAATTATATCATCAAAGTAATAAACAAATAATAAAGCTATACATTTTTGCCCAGAAAAAGGGTGAATACAAGGCATTGATGAGGAGGGATTTTTCTAACATGAGTAAAACTATCTAGATAGCAGAAATACAAAAGACTTTGATTTGGCATTTCTTCTGTGCCCTTCATTGGAGTATCAGGGTATCACAGGATGGTAAAGATCCCTAGAATCTGGGCATCATAAAAATCAACCATGTTGAAACAAGCCCCTGAGCAATCTGTTTATCTCACTTTCTGTATTAGGAGATGAAGAAATTTCACAATTAATTGAGCTTAGGTCACAAAGAGAATGATGGAGAGAATCAAAATCCAAACCTAAGGCTTCCTGAATCCAATGTACACATGCTCCTCCCTCCAGAGAATTCCCCCATGTCCATCAGACATTTGAACCTACACCTGAGTCAAGGTGCACAGATGTGAATTATTGGCTTCATGCTGAGCCACCTGTCTGAATTTCATAATTGAATTTTCCTTGAAACCTGCCTGATCCAAGACTAGGGCCTTTCTACTATTAAAACAGAAGGGCTCTGAATTCTACAAACAATTCCAAGTCATGAGATAGGGCCCAGAGTTTAAGCAATCTCTCATCACGTCTTGTTGACCTAAAATTCTCCGTTGTTCTGAGCACTGAGAGAGCACATTATTTATCATGGGAATGACCGGTTAGGCCATGGGAAGGGATTGCCATCCCTTGTCTAACTTTTGCCTTTGTTCAGCTAAAGTAGTTTCAAACTCAAGTCCCCAAATTTCTGCTCAAGCCAAAGAAAAGCCTAGAAAAAATAGCTTGAAAAGTCTTCCTCTTACCCTGGTACAATATTTCAGTTCAAGAACATCAGAACTGGCTAATGAGTGAGAATTAAGAAGAGATAGGCAGGTGAAGAACCAGGGGAACCACTTCAAGGATTCATTCGAGAAACATTTTTACCTGGTACAAGAATGTCTCAATGTCTCCATAAGGTTCATTTTTGAACGAATATAGTCGCTGAATAGCCTTCTACCCTCCTCCCCACCTCTGCTCTCTTAGAAATATTCAGTTGATCTAGAGAGCTAATCTCAGATAGCCCAATTACATGCTTTTTATACTTTAGGACTGGGTACAAGCCCCAGCATTTCATGGAACCCTGAATACCATGAGGAAACCACTTAATACAGAGTCAGAAGTATCCTCTAAATATTGCCAACTGTGCCTTACCGAAAAGAATAGAAATTTCAAACTACTGAGAACAAAAAAGACAGGCTATTAAGACTTTGCTTGTCTACACAGGGTTTGGAAGAATGTCATAGCTTTCCTTTAAATGCTGGCAATAAGTGGAGCTTAGGTTTGAATTTGGATGTAGGATGTTGAGTCTCCCAATCTCTCCCCATGCTCATTTTCCCATCTTGAGGAACCTGGTTTGTCTATACATACCCTTAGCTGAAGCTTATTCCAACACCAACTGCATCAAACTGCTTCAAAAAGAAAAACCAAAAAACTAGTCTAATATAACTTTCAGAGAACATTCTTTACATGAAAGAATGTTCAGAAAACCATTTCCTGCCTGGCATTCTCTTTTTCAGAAATGAACTGGAGTTTGTCAGCCTCACTTCTTATCATGGCCCCCACATAAACAGAAAGACAAATGGAAGATGGTGATTCCCCAGGCAGCCCAAGATTGTGTTGTCAACCAGGCCTGACTGTGCTTTTCCATGAAAAATGGAAGATTTTGTAATCAGCAGAGGAAAGTAAGGCCATTTGTGTCACCTGCAAACAAACATGAAAACCACCAAGTGTAAAAGGAAAGACAGATCATAGAATAACAAGCTCAATATGCTAAAATCCCTCTCCCCCAAGTGAGGGAAACTTTGTCTAATCTTAGGTTAAGAGGAGTTGTTGGAGTAAAAATATTTGCATAATCCCCAAGGAGACCTTTCACCCCCCAAACTCTTTAATTGAACAAGGTCTAGAAATGTGAAAATTATTTGCAAACTTTCATAAAAACCAGGATGCTTATCATTCTAATTTGGTTCCTGGCCAGCATTAATTTTTTATTTAATCTCACTGTTTAGTTAATCTCACTGTTGTTAAGCACCTAAGCCTGGGGGAGGGTCACATGTTGAAAGACGTTTGGGGAAACTGAGGAATGCTTGGTGTCCTGAGACTGACCAAGAAAGTAATTCAAGGAGGGACCAGAAAGATAATACACTTGCCTTGCGGTAGCAAACCCCATTTTAGTCCAAGTTGCTGCATTGAGTATCTTGAGCACCAGCAGAAGTGATCTCTAAGCAGCAGAAGTGATCTCTAAGCACAGAGCCAAGAGTAAACCCTGAGCCACTGCTGGCCCAAAATGAAAGAACACAATAATAAACAAACAAACAAATTAATAGAAATATGACTTAAATGTTATGGGGAGAAAATTCTCAAGTTCAAAATGCCTGCAAGGCGTTTGCAAGTAACGGCAAGTCGAAATTGCTAAGTAAAGAGAGAAAGCCTACTTTGCTTTTCCCTCCAAAGTGGACATATTTGACACAAGTCTTCCTTTTATATATTGTCCACCTTAAAATCCTGGATACCTGTGAATACACTCTCTATCACAACAGAGAGCCCATAAGGTCTTCGGCAGTGAAACTGAGAAAACACTAGAAAACTGTCCCAGACTGCTCAGATGGTGTAGATAACTGGGTTCCATTCAGGGAGCTTTCTTGACTGGGGCGGGGAGGGTCAGAGACTTTTTTCATTGCAGAGATCGAAGAAAAAAGCAGAGAGAAAGCAGTGGAGTTTCATACTGTTTAAAAGTCTCTTTCCATTCATTGTGACTGATTTTAAAGAAGGAAGATAGGGGGCAAAAGGTAAAAAATGAGTGGTTCTCAGAGCTTCTTAAATTTTTCCACCTGCATCCTCTTTTACTCTGAGAAATTTACACAATCTTGGGTTTATAAGTATATAGAATAGATAGAAAAATTGACCATTCATAATCAATAATAAATATGCATTATTCTATTTTGGGGTTTTAGTCACACCCAACTGTACTCAAAGCTTACTCCTGGCCCCCTGCTCAGGGGTCATGTTTAATAATGCTGCTGGGGATCAAATCATATTTGACCACATGAAAGGCATGTTATACTATCTCTCCAGCTTAAGAAGTTTCTTTTAAAAAATTTTAAGATCTTTCATGACCTTTACAATCAGTTATTTGATTCCATGTGGAGGTAAGACTCATATTTTAAAAGCTGTAGTCCAAAAGTACTATTTCCTATCATTTGATAAGAAAATAGGGACCATGTAGAACTGAATTCTGCCACTAAACTAAATTATCTTAGAAGTTAATTCTTCCCTAACATTTATCATAAGAGGCCAGTAGTGTGGCAGATTGTTTTGGCTCTGTGAGACCTTAATCAACAGCCTGATCAGGGATATTTAAGTGTTCCATCTATAAGAATATGAGACCTCCACATATTTATTGTTTGAAGATGTTCAATTTGTCGTAATTTGTTATAGTAGCAATATGTTCCTTGCTCTGATAAACACATTCTTCTTTCCAGGGTAGCACAAATTAGTAGCCCCCAGGTCTAAGGCATTCTCAATTTTATCAGAAACTCAGACCTGAAAAGTCTCTTTTGGGGAGTAACACATGGAAAAAGAAATAAAAGTACAACTCTAATTTGAAGCATTTTAAACAAATTGTTATATAGAATAAGAATCAATATATATGACAGAATTCCTAAATTATTTACTTTGAGAACAGTTGAAGTAATCCCAAAACAGATTAAATACATTGTATTATTTCTTTGGTTCCATGTAATGATGACTATCTCTTGATAAAGGGACCTGAAGCATGATAATTCAATTTCAATTGAATTGTAAGTGTGTAATTTTGTGACATCAGGGACAATTCTGGAATTCCTTCCAGAACTATCTAAATAGGTTATTTGGTAATTTGGAGTGATGAAAACTAATTCTTAAAAAAAAAAAAAAAAGGAAACAGACTTTGGTAGTATGAGAGTTAAAAAGAGAATGCTTTCTTTATAGGGAGTAAAAGAAAAATGTTAAATGAAGAAAGTGAACTAGAGTTAAATAGAATCAGTGAACAACAAGCCCATATATACAGTGCCTGGTAGCTTATGTAATAAAACTTGCATGCAACAAAAGAAGTATAGAAAGCAGAGTAAGTGAACCTACCCCAACACTCATATTGAAATAACATGGTTTTGATTACAACTTTTTGATGATGTGGCCAGTGGAGAATATGACTCATCCCCTCTGAGGGGCAAGAATGGGTGGACCACGAAGTCCCCTGAGAAGGAAAAGAAGGCATGAGTTACAATAACTGTACTATAATAAATGGGCCACAAAGTAGCAAACCAATGACTTTAAACCCTGAAAACTTTGACGGGAAGCTGAAGGGAGCCAGATGCAGAAGGCAGCCTTAACTCAGAGCAGTTACCTTTCCTTGATCCTCTTGTGAACTCTAATGGGGTAAAATAAAACAAAACACCAGGCCCACAGCAAGGATGGCACTAATGCTTTCTGGCATGAACATGGTTTTTCCTGTGCATGCAAACATGTAGACATCAGCACGTGGAGGTAGCTGTGACTGAGGTTTACCTGGCTTCATTGTGGGGATATTTCTTAGTACAGTTTCAACATATGCTATGCATTTTTATACCTTGTACATCCACAAGAAACAGATGCTTCTTGGAACTATAGACGGGTAGATTTATTTTGTTCTAGTCAACAAGGTGAAATAAAAGCATCGAGCATTTTGGGTGAAGTCTTTAAAATTTTCCATCACACCATCTGCATTCCCATTTAGTCCCCAGATTATTTGGGAAAGCAGCAAGACTTCATTTTCAGGCCAAAGTTACTCAAAATCAATTACTTAAACCCTTCCCCAGTGGGATTATCTGAATTTGCAAGACCATGTGTGTCTTTTATACTTAGCAATTTCTTTTCTTCTTTTTCATTTCAAAACATCTGAAACAGCTCAAACTTCTCGAAAAAGACAGAGAATAATTTATTGAACTCCAGTGTAATTCCTGTGCAGAGTTATTAAAATGTACTTCTTTGGGGGTCAAATAGGTGATCAGATCACCTAATGTAAAAATTGCAGAAGGCATCGATTAGACCCTAGACTGAAATTTTCTTTCTAATTTTTTCCACATATAGGATTTATAGGAAGGGTTGAGCAAGTCCTTTGAGCCGGCTTTGATCCCCCTTTCTACCACAGTCATAGTGAGTTCATTCTATTTTTCTAAAATGAACTAAAGGAAAGATTTGCAGGGGATTTCTGTGAAATAGTTTCTCTGAATTAGATACTTAGAATTACCCCCCTTTGTCTCCTTGATCCTCCCTACATCAACACTATCTTCTTTTACTTAAAATGAGTCATCTTCTCCCACTCCCTCTTCCCACCATCATGAGACAGTCACTACTAAGACTACTAAGAGCTATGATACATCCCCACCAGTCCGGACTCCTACTAGGAAAGAGTCCCCAGCCTCTGGCTTTGTTCCACTGTCTCCCTTAAAAAGGCAGTCAGTCATCCTCCCCATCTCTCAGACTGAAACCCACAGACAGATCATTATTGTCAGTGACCTCCTCCTGCAATCCCTGAAAAGTATCTCCCTTCCACGCCCAGACTCCATTTGTCCTTTTATCTCTGCCCTTTCTGAACACTCTTTCCAGTTGCTGGTTGCCAAAGAAGATATAAGATAAGTCTTTGCAAACAACCAAAGGGATTAATACCTTTCTTGATTTAAGTTTGAGCCTCCTCTGAAAATGCACACTACTGTTTGGGAACATGGCTTATTGTTGAGAATGTCAGCTTGGCTCGGAGAACTACCTCAGTCTCTTAGAAATAATATGTATGAAGAGGCATTTTTCAAAAGAATGGAGGAGTTTTATCCAGGAATTAAAAGCAAAAACTAAGTTGGAGGAGACATTAATGTTTTAAAATGAAGTGGTTTGTCCAGATACAAAAACATGTCACCAAGACTTAACTCTCCATCTTATCTTCCTATCTTCTGTATTGTGTTATCACTACCCCAAATGGCTAACTCTAGTGTTTACTCAAGAGAGCCATTCACCTCCTCTCTTTGTGGCAGACAGTAGCTTGAGTTATCTTATATCAGCTGGTGGTTTTCAGGAAAGACTAAAATACTGTAGAAATTAAGCTAAATAAATATCCTATAACAGGAGATACTTTGGAATATCATGGATATACATTTTTATTTCTTAATTGGGGATTATAGCTTTGCTCCTGTGCTCAAGAGCTGCCAGCCCCTGGTCAGTTCCAATTCATATCTGGTCAATTTCAAAAGCTTGATGAATTACTTTAAAAATTAAATAACTTTCAAATGAAATTGATGAGGTCACTTTCTCAGAATATTTCTTTCAACCGATTGAGATAAAAGTGAAAGGACCTGCCTAAATTTTTATTTTAATCCAATTAATGCCTACAAGAAATTGTTGATAAAATAGTCTGGAGGTCATGGTTTCAAGATTTGCTTTGAAGAAAACATTTCTGATTCCTTGTTCATCTTCCAAGACTGTGGACCTATCCCTGATGGAGGAAAGGAACCTAAACCTTCTTTCAACTTCAATTCAGGTCCATCTCCTTCAAAATACCACTGATACAGGATAACATATAATATTAAATCTGGTTGGTTTTTTTTGTTTTGTTTTGTTTTTTGGGCCACACCCAGCATTGCTCAGGGGTTACTCCTGGCTGTCTGCTCAGAAATAGCTCCTGGCAGGCACAGGGGACCATATGAGACACCGGGATTCGAACCAACCACCTTTGGTCCTGGATGTGCTGCTTGCAAGGCAAACGCCGCTGTGCTATCTCTCCAGGCCCAAATCTGGTTTTTCTTATGTGAAAATTTTTAGTAAAGTGTATTCTGAAATTTGTATAAGTTCAAGTTGTAGTCATTGTTGTTGAGGTGAATGAAGCATGTCGTTGTATGTTCCTGCTCCCAAACTAATTTATCCATCTTCACCATTGAAACGGAAAGAATTGAATCACGAAACACAATTATTACTGTTGTTTTAGGATAGTGGAGGAATCTTGGAATTTAGCATATCCCTGTAGCTTAAGAAGTTAAAAGCCCACTGTGGACTCAAAATCAAAATCATCTGTTCAGGGAGGATTGAGACTTCCTGTGGAAAGTACAAACTTTAAGGGTTTCCATTTTCACTGATCATCTGAAGTCATGTAGGATTTATGATTTCATTCTGCATACAAGTAGGAAAGCCTCCTGTTAGATGGTAGGTTGTTCCCACAGCTTTTTCTAGTGTCGATCCTAAGGGTGGAGGGATAGGTAGAAGAGGCCCAGATGTGTGTGGAAACAGATGTATGTGCCTCTCCAGTAGAATCAGAGATTTGCAACCATGGGTGTAGAATTTGTTTTTGCACTCCACTTCTCTTGAATTGTTTTAAAAGCTATTATTAAATGGCTATTATTCTTTTAAGAACCTTTGCCCATTTTGATTTATGGACATTGCTTTTCTGCTATGTTGGATTATGCCTCATTGTGATACAAATAAGTTAATATTTTACTAGGGGGAGCAATAAAATCAATTTTCATACTATTATTTGTTGGTGCTTTCCCCCCCTAGACTTTTTTCCTTTATATATGAGGGGTAGAATGGAAGAATAAATACAGAATTATATTCATCCCTAAGATGGCCAAATATACAACATAGCTTTAATCCAATAATGTCTCAATACTGGAGCTTCAGCAGTTAATTTATTTTACACTCCTTCCCGTGCACTTGTTTTCTCCAAATTGTCTATATAGCAGAACAAGTGAATGAATAAAACAGTATCTCTGTCCATTTCAACAAAAATTGTTTCATTTTCCAAGAGAGAATCAATAACCAAAAGACTGTTTATATAAAGGGATAAAGAAGATAGATAGGGGACCAGAGAGGTGGCACAGCAATAAGGTATCTACCATACGCCGTACTAGCCTAGGACCGACCATGATTTGATACCCCAGGGTCTCATATAGTCTCCTAAGCTGGGAGCTATTTCTTTTTTCTTTTGAAACTTTTTTTTCTTTATTTAAACATCTTGATTACATATATGATTGTGATTAGGTTTCAGTCATGTAAAGAACACCCCCTTCAGCAGTGCAACATTCCCACCACCAATGTCCCAAATCTCCCTCCATCCCACCACACCCCCACCTGTACTCTAGACAGGCTTTCCAGTTCCCTCATTCATACACATGATTATGGTAGTTCTCTGTGTAGTTATTTCTATAACTGCACTCACCACTCCTTGTGGTGAGCTTCATGAAGTGAGCTGGAAGTCCCAGCCCTCCTCTCACTGTCTCTGAGGATTGTTACAAAAATGACTTTTATTTTTCTTAAGACCCATAGATGAGTGAGACTATTCTGCGTCTCTCTCTCTCCCTCTGACTTATTTCACTCAGCATGATAGATTCCATGTACATCCATGTATAGGAAAATTTTATGACTTCATCTCTCCTGACTGCTGCATAATATTCCATTGTGTATATGTACCATAGTCTCTTTAGCCATTCATCTGTTGAAGTGCATCTTGGTTGTTCCAGAGCCTGCTATTGTGAATAGTGCTGCAATAAATAAAGGTGTGAGGAAGGGGTTTTTGTATTGTGTTCTTTTGGGTATATACCTAGAAGTGGAATAGCTGGGTCGAATTGGAGCTCAATTTCTAGATTTTGGAGGAATCTCCATATCGCTTTCCATAGAGGTTGACTAGACAGCATTCCCACCAGCAGTGGATAAGAGTTCCTTTCTCTCCACATCCCAGCCAGCACTGATTATTCTCATTCTTTGTGATGTGTGCCAATCTCTGTGGTGTGAGGTGGTATCTCACCATTGTTTTGATTTGCATCTCCCTGATGATTAGTGATGAGGAGCATTTTTTTATGTGCCTTTTGGCCATTTGTATTTCTTTTTTATCAAAGTGTCTGTTCATTATTCTCCCCATTATTTGATGGGATTAGATGTTTTTTTTTCTTGTAAAGTTCTGTCAGTGCCCTGTATATTTTGGATATTAGCCCCTTATCTGATGGGTGTTGGGTGAATAGTTTCTCCCACTCAGTGGGTGACTCTTGTATCCTGGGCACTATTTCTTTTGAGGTGCAGAAGCTTCTTAGTTTAATGTATTCCCATCTGTTGATCTCTGCTTCCGCTTGTTTGGAAAGTGCAGTTTCCTCCATGAAGATGCCTTTAGTTTCAATGTCATGGAGTGTTTTACCAACGTGTTGTTCTATATACCTTATGGTATCAGGTCTGATATCAAGGTCTTTAATCCATTTGGATTTTACCTTCGTTCATGATGTTAACTGGGGGTCTATGTTCACTTCTTTTTAAGTGGCTAACCAGTTCTGCCAGAACCACTTGTTGAAGAGGTTTTCCTTGCTCCACTTAGGATTTCTTGCTCCTTTGTCAAAAATTAGGTAATTGTATGTCTGGGGAACGTTCTCTGAGAACTCAAGTCTATTCCACTGACCTGAGGGTCTGTCTTTATTCCAATACCATACTGTTTTGATAACTATTGCTTTGTAATACAGTTTAAAGTTGGGGAAAGTAATGCCTCCCATTTTCCTTTTCCCTAGGAGTGCTTTAGCTATTCAAGGGTGTTTATTGTTCCAGATGAACTTCATAAGTGTTTGATCCACTTCTTTGAAGAATGTCATGGGTATTTTTAAGGGGATTGCATTAAATCTGCATAATGCTTTGGGGAGTATTGCCATTTTAATGATGTTAATCCTGCCAATCCATGAGCCAGGAAAGTGTTTCCATTTCCATGTGTCCTCTCTTATTTCTTGGAGCAGGGCTTTATAGTTTTCTTTGTATAGGTCCTTCATGTCTTTGGTCAACTTGGCTCCAAGATATTTGAGTTTGTGTGACACTATTGTGAATGGGATTGCCTTCTTGACTTCCTTATCTTCCCTATCATTATTGGTGTATAAAAAGGACATTGATTTTTGTGTGTTAATTTTGTAGCCTGCCTCCTTGCTATATGAGTCTATTGTTTCTAAAAGCTTTTTGGTAGTCTTTATGGTTTTCTAATTTGAGTATCATATCGTCTGCAAACAATGAGAGCTTGACTTCTTCCTTTTCTATCTGGATTCCCTTGATATCTTTTTCTTGCCTGATCGCTATAGCAAGAACTTCCAGTACTATGTTGAAGAGGAGTGGTGAGAGCAGACAGCCTTGTCTTGTACCAGAATTTAGAGGAAAGGCTTTTAGTATTTCTCCATTGAGGATACTATTTGCCATTGGCTTGTGGTAGATGGTTTCAACTAATTTGAGAAAGGTTCCTTCCATTCCCGTCTTGCTGAGAGTTTTGATCAAGAATGGGTGTAGAACCTTATCAAATGCTTTCTCTGTGTCTATTGATATGATCATGTAATTTCTATTTTTTTCTTGTTGATTGTGTATGATGTTAATAGATTTACAGGTGTAAATGAGATGAAACCTACTTGGTCGTACTGTATGATCTTCTTGATGATGCATTGGATCCTATTTGCCAGGATTTTGTTGAAGATCTTTGCATCAGCACTCATCAGGGATATTGGTCTGTAATTTTCTTTTTTGGCAGCATCTCTGTCTGGTTTTGGTATCAAGGTGATGTTGGCTTCATAAAAGCTGGGAGTGTTCCCGATTTTTCAATTTTATGGAAGAGCCTGGCTAGGATTGGTAGTAGTTCCTCTTGAAAGATTTGAAAAAATTCATTAGTAAATCCATCTGGGCCTGGGCTTTTCTTTTTGGGCAGATGTTTGATTACAGTTTCAATTTCCTCAGTAGTGATGGGGGTGTTTAGATATGCTACATCCTCCTTACTTAAATGTGGAAGGTTATAAGTGTTCAAGAATTTTTCTATTTCTTCTAGGTTCTCATGTTTAGTAGCATAAAGCTTCTCAAAGTAGTCTCTGATTACCCTTTGGATCTTTGCAATATCCGTCATGATCTCCCCCTTTTCATTTCTAATACGGGTTGTCAGGTTTCTCTCTCTCTTTCTTTGTGAGTTTTGCCAATCGTCTATCAATCTTATTTATTTTTTCAAAGAACCAACTTCCACTTTTGTTGATCTTTCGGATTGTTTTTTGGTTTTTCACTTCATTGATTCTGCTTTCAGCTTTGTAATTTCCTTTTGTCTTTCTATTTGTTGGTCATTTTCTAATTTTTTGAGCTGCGTCATTAAGTTATTCAGGTATGCCCCTTCTTCCTTCCTGATGTGTGCTTGTAAAGCTATAAATTTTCTTCTCAGTACCGCTTTTGCTGTGTCCCATAGATTCTGGTAGTTTGTGTTTTCATTATCATTTGTTTCCAGAAAAGTTTTGATTTCCTTTTTGATTTCATCTTGGACCCACTGGTTGTTCAGTAGCAGGGTGCTTAATTTTCAATTGTTTTTCTTCTGTGTGGCTTTGTAGTTCACATCTAATTTCAGAGCCTTGTGGTCAGCAAAGGTAGCCTGCAAGATTTCTATCCTCTTGATTATATGGAGGTATGTGCTATGTGTCAGCATGTAGTCTATCATGGAGAATGACCCATGTACATTGGAGAAGAATGTGCATCCAGGTTTTTTGGGATGGAGTGTCCTATATATATCTACTAGTCCTCTTTCTTCCATTACACTTTTTAGGACTAGTATGTTTTTGTTGGGTTTCAGTCTGGTTGACCTATCAAGGGCCGTGTTGAGGTCTCCCACAATTATTGTGTTATTATTAATTTCTTCTTTCAGATTTGTCAGTAATTGTACTAGATAATTTGCTGGTCTCTCATAGGGTGCATATATGTTTAATAGTCTGATTTCTTCCTATTGCACATATCCCTTGATTAGTACATAGTGTCCATCCCTTACCACTTTTCTGAGTATAAAGTTGGTGTCATCAGATATTAATATGGCCACCCCAGCTTTTTTGAGGGTGTTGTTTGCTTGGATGATTTTCCTCCACCTTTGATTTTGAGTCTATGTTTGTTCTGACTATTCAGCTGTGTTTCTTGTAGGCCACAGAAGGTTGGATTCATCTTTTTGACCCATTTTGCCACTCTGTGTCTTTTAATTGGTGAATTTAGTCCATTGACATTGAGAGAGATGATTCTCATAGGATTTATTGTCATCTTTGTAGATAAGTTCTCTGTGTTTGTTGGTCTCTCTTTTCTTAGAATAGATAGACCTGTCAGTTTTTCCTTTAATGCTGGTTTATCATCTGTGAAGTTTCTGAGCTGTTGTTTATCCACAAAGCTATGTATTCTTCCTTCAAACCTGAACGTGAGTCAGGCTGGGTGCAATATTCTTGGTGAGGCATTCATTTTATTCAGCCTTGTCACAATATCCCACCACTGTCTTCTGGCCTTGAGAGTTTCTCGTGACATGTCTGCTGTAAGTCTTAGGGATGCTCCTTTGAATGTAATTTCCCTTTTTGATCTTGCTGCTTTCAGTATTCTATCTCTATCTGTGGGATTTGTCATTGTAACGAGGATGTGTCTTGGGGTGTTTTTCTTTGGGTCTCTTTTAGCTGGTACTCTTCGGGCATGCAGGATTTGATTGCATGTAGTCTTTAACTCTGGGAGTATCTCTTTGATGATGTCTTTGACAGTTGATTCTTCCTATCAGGGTCTCTGGGACTCCACTGATTCTTATGTTGTTTCTGTTGAGTTTATCAAAGACTTCTATTTTTCAATGAAGTTTGCATTCCTTGAGTACTTTTTCCATTGCCTGTTCATTTGTCTTAAGGTTCTTTTCCAATTTCTTCTGTTATGTTGAGTTTTTCTGCATCACATCTTCCAGTTCTCTGATTCTCTCCTCAGCTGCTGATACCCTGATGGCGAGGCCATCCATTGAGGTTTTCAGTTGAGCTACCATGTTTTTCAGATCTGTTATTTCAGTTTGGAGTTTTCTGATTTCTGTCTTTGTGTTCTGTTCAGATCGATCGATGCTTTCTTTGAGTTCTTCAAATATCTCCCCTATTGCTATTTTAAGTTCCTTATCCGAGAAGTTAATCAGGTGGTTGGAATTTATTAGGTCATCTGAGCTTCATTCTCTGTGCATGGTGTTTGCCTGCGAGGCTTCCCCATCACACTTGTAGTGTGGTTCTTCCTGCGTGTTGTGGTGGGGTTCATTGGTTAGAAAGAGTGCACAGCCACAAAGCGAAGTGAAGTGCTCTTCTGCTGCCTCTAGTTGACAGTTTTTGGGAGGTGCGCTCCCTAGGCCTGTGAGGAGACCTTCAGGGATCCAGAAACACAGGCAGACAGGTGCAGGAGAAGTTTCCCTTAAAGTCCTCAGAGTGAAGGAAGGCACAGAACGGCGGAGCCTCTGCAGGCCAGAGAGCCCAGCCTATTGGACGGCGACCCCTACGGCCAGAATCTACTCACTGGGCAGCTTCAAAATTCAGTTTTTTAGGGGTGAGCTCCCTAGGCCTCTGAGAAGACCTTCAGGGATTCAGAAACACAGGCAGACAGGCGCAGGAGAAGTTTCCCTTTGCCGGGAGCTATTTCTACGCTCATAGCCAGGAGTAACCCCTTTGTGTCACTGGATGTGGCCGAAAAAACAAAAACAAAACAAAACAAAACAAAAAAAAAAGATTGCTACCAGATCTTTCTCAAGATCTCTCTGGGAAAGACAAAATCCCACCCATAGAACAAGCAAGATGCCTTTTTATATAATATTTTTAAATTAATTAAATTGTATTAAAAATCACTTGGATAAAAAAACACCAAATCCATCATCTTACCATATCAATTATTCTATTGGGGTTTTTCCTCTTAAACTAATATGGTTTAGGCCTACAATTTTAAAATGTCACTAATCATTTTGGGTATATATATTTATTATAGTCAAGTTTTTCATCAAACATAGACTTCTTAATTTTATGTAGTCTTAATAATGATTATAAAAAGTAGTCCATTAAGTTGATATAACATCATCTGCTTGAATATTGTTGAACCAATTGTGTGACCTTGGGCATGCTGCACTCACTTTACATACCCTAGTTACATCATCTGTGAAATGATAGTAATAATATTACATCATAGTCTATTGCAGAAGATTAAATAAACTGTGGTGCACAAAGTATTTTAAACATGTTACTAAAGAAAAGGGCCATATATATTGACTTTCAAAAGTAGTTTTGATGGAAATTGGTAAGTCTTAATGAATATCCTATAAAGAAATTTATGTCTCTCAATTTTTATTCAACTATTTTTTCACAAAATATACCTTAGGTGTGAGATTTTTTGGTGCTTTGAGAAATTTTCCCATATAACTAAAAGTCCTTGGTGAAGATTGAGTCATATACTAATAGTAATTTTCAAAAGGTTTCAATGAAGAACTATTCCTACACTGTTTGATAAAATGTTACACCAAGAGACTCGTACACATCAAAAAGCTCAAGAACAGCCAGTGCTTGTGTGGATGTGGGGAGAAATGGACTCTCATTCACTGCTGGTGGGAAAAATAACTTTTTCTAGAAAACAAAGTAACATGAAAATTTCTAAAAAAAAAAAAAAAAAAAAAAAGGGAATTGAGTTTCCACTTGACCTAAAGGCCCAAAAACAAAATGGAGAAAAGACACTTGCACCTCTGTTCTTGCAGCACTATCCACAATAGCCCAACCCAAGTGTTCACGTACATTGACTGGATAAAGAAACTGTGGTACACAATAAAATATTTCTCTGCTATCAGAAAAGACAAGGTCATGTGTTAATGCAACAGTAATTGAACCTGGATATGCCCTTGGAATTGGACTTGGACACACCCATGGACACACACACTTTGAAATGGTAGTTGAACTGGGAGCCCCTTGTATGGTAGTAATGCCAATCCCCTGGGCTTAGGCAGAAGATAAAAGCATCGGTGAGATGCTGCCTGCTTCGCCTCTATCCCTATCCTACTATCTCTTGAACTCAGGCCTGATGATGTACAAACCTCCCTCAGTCCACTCTGACTGGTGAATTACATCTACCTAACCCTGGCAGCGACAGATTTCATACTGCAAGCTGGAATAAAAGGATATTTTATTTAGTTTCTATCTTTTTTTTGGGGGGGGGTCACACCCGGTGTTGCTCAGGGGTTACTCCTGGCTGTCTGCTCAGAAATAGCTCCTGGCAGGCACAGGGGACCATATGGGACACCGGGATTCGAACCAACCACCTTTGGTCCTGCATCAGCTGCTTGCAAGGCAAACACTGCTGTGCTATCTCTCCGGGCTAGTTTCTATCTTTCTCTCTCTTCTTCCTCCTCTCTCTCCCTCGGTGGCTGCATATTGGTATCTCTGGTGGACACTCTGGCAGCTGGTCCCTGGGCCCTTGCAGCATGCAGCATGGCTTATTTTTCAGGCCCTGCAGCTAACTGCAGCCTTGCAGCTTTGTGAGCCTTCTAGATAATTGCAGTAATTCGCAGTCATGCAATTTTTTGCTACATGGAAGGACCTGGAGAGTATCTTGCTGAATGAAATTAGGAGGAGAAAGGCAATACAGAATTATCAGTTTTATGTGGGATAAAGAAAACATAATGGTGGAATAATTATGTTATAGATAAATAAGTCTAAATGGAAACAAAGTACATAAAAACTGGTATCAGTAGGAGGCATTCCCCCTGAAAGGGTTGGGAATAAACAGGACAGGGAGGGAACAATAATTATGGTATATGGAAGCATTCAACCCAAAGCAGAAGATGGTGAAGAATGGTGGCAAAGTGACATGTATGAAATCCTATTATCAATAGTAATATATGCAAATCACAGTACAAAAACTATGTATGTAAAAAAGTACCCTTGTAGAGGCAGACTGGTTAGTAAAAGGCAAAGATATGTATGTGTGTGTTGGCGAAACAAGAAGTGGTGGAGAGAAATGGACACTGGTGAAGGCATTAGTGTGGAGATATTGTATGCCTAAAACCCAATCAAGACTTTGTAGTGCCTTCGTGTGATTAAATTTGAAATAAATAAATAAATATGTTTTGTGGATTATTTTCTTCTAACATGATGCAAAATAAAAATAAACAGAAGTATTCTGTTGGGTCAGGTTCTGTCAGTATGTTCCATGACTCTGTTTGATGTTTCTGGAGTATGACTTATTCAAGGTTGTTAGAATTGTGAGTCAATGACTACATGAGATAGAAGACAGGTGAGATGAGCAGTCAAATCTGAACAGGAAGACTCTGAGTAAATTGAGAGTGACTAGTTTAAAGGATAAGCAATCACTTCTTACTTGACAACTAATCTAGGGAGTGCCTGGATTTGCCCTGGATGGTTAAAATTCAAGTGAATAGAAATGAAAGCATAGTCATGTATTTTTTTTTAAATACAGATTAGTCAGCAATATTAATTTCTGCAGACAGGGGCTTGGAGACAAAGAAATAAGAAAGCAACAAAGAGGTAAAATAGAAAAATACAAGCAGTGTTTCTCAGGTTGAAAAAAAGTGATATGCGTAATACCCCTTCAATAGCAATATTGCAAATCAGTGTCTAAAGGAAGAAAAGGAAGAGATGAGGAAGAGGGAGAGACAGGAGAGAGGATAGAAAGAAAATTGGAGACATTAGAGGTGGAAAATGTGCACTGGTTAAGGGTGTTTGATTAATGTATGACTGAAACAACCATGAGCAACTTTGTAACTATGAAAAATAAAAATCCCAAATGTATGATGAAAAAAATGAATTTCTTGTCCAACCAATGGTTAATGTCACACAATTCTCTTTTTCTGTGCCCTAGATTACCAGTATTATTCTATTTCTCTGAGATCTCCTTGTATCATTCTACTTCTCTGAGATCACTTTACCTTGCACTTGCCCTCCCAAGTGAAACCTATTTCCTCTCAAAGAGCTTCTTTACTCCAGAAACTCTTCCCTTGTTGTCCTAGGACTAGTAATCATTACTTGTGCAGATATGAAGATAAATAATGGGATTAAATATAATCCACAGTAGATGCAAGAATGGAGTTGATAGAAGGTCCTTGGAAAAAGATGAAATATTGAAGATTGGAGCAACAAAGAATTTATTTTCCCTGTACATAAGCCAATAAATGTTACTCAAATACCTTCCTTTCTAAAATTTTACTGGGAATGTAATTCACAGAGAAGGTATATATCCATGAAATGGGGATGACTTGAAATTGGTTTAAATTCCTTTGTCATTGTTCTTTACTCAGGTGAGGATATTTATAGGCCCATGTTTATCTAACTGTCCTTATAAAGTCAAAGGTCACATCATAGTTCAATGCTACAGAGGCCCATCTCTCTTCCCTATTCTTTTTATTCATTTTTCCCTCCTCTATAAGCATCAAAACAAACACACATGCACACATAGGTACACATACACAGTTTAAAGCTGAGAAAAGCACACACTTTTTCCAGAGTATTGTTAAAGGGTCAATGACTAGGATACTTTCTATGCCCTAACAAATTTCCATTGTGGGCATTCCATAAGAAAATGGGCTTTTGTGCCTTTCATAGATTACAGCTCTTTGTACAATGGACTTGTCTAAGTTTCTTCCTGTTTTCCAATCAGTTAAATTTAGAATGATTGTTTCCATTTCTTATGAGATATGATGTCTAGGAAAGTAAATGCCTCAGTGTGATATGAGGGCCCAGCAAGTCTGCGAAACCTGGTTGTCCTGGGCTATCACTAGACATTTCTCACAGAAGTGTTCTCCCTCATAGTTACTGGTTTGTAAACTTGTAACCTAAACTTGAAGTTTTCTGCCTTCTTCACAAAAAAGAAATCTATTTTATTTTCAGGCATTTTATTTTTGACTTTATGTCACTCACTTTTAAAATAATCGTGGTTATGAGGCTAAGAGTGAAAAATTACTTTGCAAAACAAAATTCATTCTCCTACCATCTTTAGGTAGTAACAATTAACATGTTAGTATATATACTTCTAGATTTTATATATTTATATTTATAAAATGCTTACACATCTGCCTCTTTTTTCACAACTTTATGTGTTATTTTTATCTGACTCTGAGGGTTGCCTTTATATTCGTGGGTCAACAAGAGCACTTCTCTATTACATTACTTAATGACTATCTGATTTTCAGTAGCATAGATGAGTCAATATTTGTGTGCCTTATTAATTAAACACGGAGGCAATTTTACTGAGCTAATTCTAATGCTTATGTAACCAAAGCATAATATTGACCTAGATTTAGACACTCAAGTTTACAGAGTCAAACTGCTAAGGTTAGTCAATCACAAGCAGTCAATAGGACTTCAGGCTTTGACCAATAAAGCCTTTCCTGGTGACTAGTGTGTATCAATTTGTGTGCTAACTCCTGCCCTCCTTAGAGTCCTGTTTCTCTCTAGATGAACATTACTCTATTCCAAATTATTTGATCACATTAACCTTTAAAAAATTACTGTCCTTAGTTTATTATCTAGTAACCCCACACTGTATTGTTGGAGCTTTTTATGAAACATTATGTCTCATAAATTTATGCCAACATATCCAGTCATTTTACATTGTATAGAACATTTTTGCTGAATTCTGTGCCACTTGAATAATCTTCTTGATTTCTCTATTCTGGTATGTAGGATAGAGTTAATAGAGTTAATAGCTTTCTTCATTGGGTTTAGTCTGAGGGATGATTTTGTGAGTTTGCAGATGCAAAGAGCTTTCAAGATGCCCTGAACAGAGGCCAGCCAACCTAACATATTTCTTTAACTTGAAAACAATTTTGAGAAAGATTTAAAAACAACATATATAACTAAAAAGAACCACTGGCTTTTAGAGGTTGGTTTCTATTTATAATTATTAATTAAATAAAGTCTAGGTATTTATTATTACCATATTAATTAAAATGACTTAGCTATTTAGTAGACATAAAAGGTTTTTGTTGGATTCCAGCTTACATCTTTGAGATTATAAATAGTATCTGGGGCTCCATGAGGACCTTGGTATTTTTCAGGCCAGCACCTCCAAATGACTGAAAACAGGTCTTATCCTGACCTAATAAGAATCTGGTACAGGGTTATGGATGCCGCAGCAGTTACAAGAATGTTTGCTATTTGAGATCACTTTGCAGCAAAGTTTTCTTTGAGTTTAATGAATAAATACAAATTAGAAAAAATAAAATAAATAGAGGCCTGATCTCAGTATAAAGGTGTTCACCTGTTGATTTGACTTTGAATCTATCAGATGTTGGCTGAACAGTTCCTGTGGGGATAGAGGTGGCAGGAAACAAAAATAAATTTTGACCAACTCCCTAGATTGAAACCTATTTTTATGTAATTCTGGCTTTTGCTTTCACTTTCACCAAGCTTACTGGAAAGACTGAAGACCTGTTGATAAAAGATGAATGAATAAGTATGGGTTCATAACACAGTGCCTCTTATCACTTCTGTTATCTTAGAATCTATGTCCTGAACTATAGGGGGAAAATTAGCTTTTCCAAGGGACAGGGAAACAAAACAAAACAGAAACAAATTTTGTTATATAGGGAATTTAAAAATATACTCCCATGGCATGGGAGAGATGAGAGTATACTCATCTGATGAATAGCTTATCATTGTTCTCACGCATAAGGCATTTGACTCAGAAAAGGCCTACATTGCCCAGCACTTTTTGATCTGCCCATATTCAGGCCCTAATGATGCCCTTGAAAAAGATCAAACAACAGAAGAGACAGAACAGATCACCCCAGCCCTGGATTCCTTATAGCTTTACAGCCCACAAAGACAGATGAAAATATTCCCACACAAATGTTCTAGACAAGAACTGGCTACCCAATGCTAATGGTATAAAAATGTATCAGAAACAAGCTTCATAACTATTAAGAATATAATCTTATAACCATAAATGAGAAGTTGACCCCCAGCTGTTTAGTGGAACTCTGGTACTATGATCTTGTTCCCTGTACATCTAGGATCTTAGCTGACATATTTTGGCTCATTTCTCATTTATCAGTGAGCATCAATGATGTCATGGACCCATGACATGTCATGGACCTATGTCATAATGTCAGTGACCAAGTGAACTCATAAATGATTTCATTCACTCACTCCTAAACCACTCTTAGAAGCAATGAGAATAAAGGCTAGAGATATAGTTCCAAGGTTTGAGTTGCTTGACTTATGTGCAGCCCAGTTCAACCTCTAGAACTATGTGATCCCCTGAGTATCTCCAGTCACAGCCGTAATGGCACCCATCACCATTGGAGTAACCCAAGTATTCCCTGGCACCTTGGGACTGAGTGGCGCCATTTCCTGAAACCCCCACATTGAAACACAGGTCTAGTTAGCTAAGAATTGCTGAGAAGGGCCATGATATAAGCTGGTTTACAGTGCAATAGTCAACATTAGGTCACTACACGCAGTAACTAGAGACCATAAATAAGAACATTTTAAAAGCAAGGTCAATTTGTTTGGATTTGCATGTTTCTTTCTTTTCTTCATGTTTTTTAATTGTTTGTTTGTTTGATAGTTTTTGGCCCATACCTAGAAATGCTCAGTAATTAATCCTGGTTCTGCCTTTAGTACTCATTTTTGGTGAGCTTGGAGGACCATATGAAATGCCAGAAATCAAACCTGGGTCAGCTATATGCAAGGCGACCACCCTACTCAAGGTGCTATAACTAACTCCAACCCATTTTAGAACAGGATACATTCTTGGAGTCTTTGCATGGAGTCAAAAAGTCTCCACTTGAAAATGTGCAAAGTTCTCATGCATTAAATATGAATAATTTTACAGTAGCATGATCATATTGGCCAATTCTCTAAGGAGTTAAGTCTATTGTCTCACAGGTATACTGAGCTCCTTCATCTAAGAGACAAATCCTCCCACATTTTCATTAGCCACTTTTTGTGTTTAATACTGAACTAAATAAGTTGTGATGTTTATGTTTGTGCCTAGATTTACTAATACAAATTTTTCTGAAAGTATTTATATTTTAATTAAATGCATATATTCAATAGGGTATCAGTGAAAATTCACAAATTAAATTGAGTACATTGTAAAGAGTCTATGAAGTAAGTTTGAAGAAAAAATGTGAAGAATGATATGAACAAAGACTGTCAAATTCTGTGAAACCAATTAGTTATAAAAATCAAGGCACAGAAAAACTGGGATGCACATTGTACAGCTCTCAAACATAAAACATAGCTTGATGTAAAGTTCTCACAAATTAAACCAATTTTGAATTTGTAAATACCTATTAACCTATCTCTTTCCAGTTTGGGGTGGGTTTTTTGTTTTGGGGCCCACACACTACAGTGCTCAGGGTTTACTCTCAGTCCTGTGCTTAGGATCAACGTTGGTAGTCTCAAGGGACTGTCTGAGGTGCCAGAGAATGAACAAGAGTTGGCCTGCATGCAAGGCAACCTTCTTACGTATTGTGCTATCATTCTAGCCTATCTCCTCCAGAATCTTTAAGGTAAATTGAAACATAAGAGAGATTTAATCAACTCCATCATTTTAAATATGGTCTAAAACTGATTAGTTTTAGCCCTCAATTTAATTATTGTATATTTTAGATAAAATATATTGAGTTGATGCCAAAAAATCTAGCAATCTTGTTAAAAACTCAGATTCCTGAGCCTGGAGCTTTCTCAAGATCTGATTGGAGCTCTAGATGCAGGCTCACTACTTTTAGCTTTTCATAATCTCACAAGTAATTCCGGTAGGAAGTCAGAAACATAAGATTCAACACATAAAATTACAATCACTTGGAGCTTTCTTGTTTCTTTCAGCCTGCCTTCAGTATGCCTCCACCCTGCCCTAAGACTAGGTAGAGAATGTTATGCAAGTCTTTTCTTTCTGACATGTCAGCATGTTTTGATCTAATCACTTATAAAATTATATCATATGTTTTAATAATCAGCAAACAAGGAAGTTTGGGGGTTAAATTCAAAGGGCTTTATGATGACATTGAGGACAAACATTCATATTTAAGTTCTTAAAAAAAATTTGAGGGCACTGAATGGGTTGGCACACAAGATGCACAGTCTGGCTACCCAGCACTGCAGGACCCTAGAGCACTGGAGTGATCCAGAAGTAGATCCTAAGCACCACTGAGTATGACCCAATAGATACCCCCCAAACTTTTTATTTGGCATTTATTTAGTGAAAAGATCAACAACAAAAAATCTCATTGATTTAAAAGGTTAAACATTGCGTAGGTTTTCAGAATATTTGGCATTATCTTTGCACATCATAAATGTTGAAGACAGGAACGATTTCACAGGTTCCCAGGTCATTGGCTTGAGTCCATTAGGCTTTGCCTTGGAGACTAGATCGAAGTTCTGGGAAATTCTGAAGTCATAGAGCTCACAGTGTTATTTGTTCAGTTCTTTTTCCTGGAATAATGACTTTCTGATCACTCCAGAGGGTTGTATCCCTTAACATTTTTTTATTTTTAATATTTATATTACCACTTCAGTGACTTACCTTCTGGATAATTCCAATAATCTTTCTTGACAACGACTCACAGAATGTGACAAACTGTCCTCAAAGTTATCCCAAACAATCCTGCTATAATCTACTCCCAGATCCATAGTGCTGCTTTACTATGTAATTATAATAATCATTTTTCATCACTGCTGTTCTATCACCCTAGGCTCAGATATTTTAAGTAATACACAGTATTTTTACAAGTTTTTATTCATTCTCTCCTGAGTGCATAGGATTTAAAATCAACTGGTGGTCCATGTAATCTCATATAGGAGATGATTCTAGAAGCAAACACAAACACACATATACACACTCATGCACACATACTTTCTTTTTTTCCTTGGAATGCACTAAGATTTTCCCCCCACTTTGGCGAAGTTTACATTCCTAATCATATATTTCATTTCTGAGGTTAATATTTACAAACTTTCTTGTGTTCAACAACTGAGTAGAGAAAGGCAGTTCCAAAATGCAGACTGACAAAGGAGGTCAATCTAGGTTAATGTCTCATGGAAGAAATGTGTGCATGTATAAAATCAGTAAATCTATGCAGATCTACAGAAAAAAAAACTGTGTTCAATTTTTACCTAAGTTCTAGCCTGAACAAATTACCAGGTGCTTTCAATTTCAGACTGTTCTATGCACCCCCAAAACTACAGCCCATCAACATGTTCATTACCTGGACCCCACCATTTTTTTTCTAGAAGAAAAATTTTATAGCCCTCTTGTTGGTCGACCTCTGTTAAGCCCTGCTGAGAATCATTTTGGATCTGTTAATGAAACCCAGTTTTGAATATGTCCTGAACTGAGTCCTATGAGTACATTTAAATATCAATTGCAAATTATTGCACAGAATACACTTGCCCTGAAAAACAAAAAAGATAGATAAAATTAAGGGTAAGTTGGGGCCAGAGTGGTGGCACAGAGGTAGGGTGTTTGCCTTGTACTCGGTTGACCTAGAACAGAACTAGTTTGATCTTCCAGAGATTCATATGGTCCCCCAAATCAGGAGTAATTTCTGAGTGCATATGCCTCCCCCCCAAAAAAATTAAGGGTAAGATGCATGGAAGTTTTCAGTTATGATTCTCTCTTATTCCAATATGTGTGTGGAGGGGGGTTATATGTTTAGCCAAAGATACCATCTTTTATAAAATCTTTAAATATCCATTCATTTATTTCAAAATATAACAAGAACAAAACAATAACACCTACCAAATTTCCTTTCATCCTCCCACCATTCTTTTTCTCCACTACTACCACCTTTTCCCAACTTCCCTTCTGGTAACCTCAGTTTAGTTTATTTTTATATTTTGTTCCTATTTTAATGTTATTTTATATTGCATGTATAAATTAAATCATTGATATTTTCTTCTTTTGACTTACTTTGCTTTGCATAAGCTGCTTGAATATCTTCCATTTTGTGGCCAATGACAACTCTATATATTTTCATCACTGAATTGCATTATATTGTTTTTTTTTACCTTTCATCTTAATCAACTCACATTAGTGGACATCTTGGTTGTTTATCTCAACTGTTATGACTATATTGTAATAGACATAACTTTTGGAGTTGTTTTTTATATTTTTGAATATATATCCAGAGAAGAATTGCTGGAGAATGAGGCTGTCCTATGATTAGTTTCTTTTTTTTTTCTTTTTTTTTTTTTTTTTTTTTTTTTTTTTTTGGTTTTTGGGCCACACCCGCAGTGCTCAGGGGTTACTCCTGGCTGTCTGCTCAGAAATAGCTCCTGGCAGGCACAGGGGATTCAAACCAACCACCTTTGGTCCTGGATTGGCTGCTTGCAAGGCAAACGCCACTGTGCTATCTCTCCGGGCCCCGTGATTAGTTTCTTAAAGAAGCACCATACTGTTTTTTCAAAGTGCTGCACTGGTAACACTGGTGCAACCCAATGTGCAACATCCCAATCAGCAGTGTCTAAGAATTCCCTTTCTCTATTCCCTCACCAGCACTTACTGTTATTGTTAATTAGGTTGTGATCCATCCTCATTGTAGCTTTCTACTAACAAATAATGATGAGTATCTTTGGATGTTCCTGTTGGCCTTGTGTATATAGTCTTTGGAAAAGGTTATATTCTGATCTTCCGCCCATTTTCTAATTGAGTTGCTTGGGGTTTTTTTTTGGGGGGGGGGCGGGGGCACACTCATCTGTGAACAGGACTCCTGACTCCTGATTCAGGGATAACTCCTGGTGGGCTCATGGGACCTTATGCAATTTCAGGTATATAATCCAAGTCAGCCACATTCAAGGCAAGCATGCTACCTGCTGTACTCTCTTTGCTCCCAAATTGCTTTTGTGGCTAAATTTCGAAAGTGTCTTTTGATATTTTGTCTATCAACTCTTCAGCTATATAATGTGTGACTATCTTCTCTCATTCTCTTTCTTGCTCTGATGAAAATACTTACTGTACAATAATTTTAATGGAAGTTATTCATTTTTTTGAATGTTTGACATCAGCTTTTGCTTTGACATTGGGTTGATTTATCAACCTTCTAAAGGTGACTACAGAAATCCTATCATGCTGCACAACTTTCCTGCATGTTAAACATCTTCTCAGGTTGCTGATTCCATCAGGCTTTAATTCCAGTGATGAATCTGCCAAGATCACTACCAGATCCTTGACTGTCATGTGTACATCTCTCCAGACCACACTCTTTGAAGGAACCGGACCCTGCCTAGATCTCCTAGATTTTTCTCTAAAACTATGAATCCAGGGATCCTAGAATCTGATGCTTCTTCGGAAATCATGTGTAATACAATAGAAACTTGTTTTATTCACCCTTCCCCATACCTGGGCACTGCTGAAAAAGAGAAGACAGGGCACAGGCTACTCTAAAGAGAGTGTTCCACCTAACAGTTCTATTATGATCCTCAACTTCCTTCTGCCTTCCTCTCAACATATGGAATCTTTGCACATGCTAAAAACTGGGAAGAGAGCTTTCATTTCATTATTTTTATCCCTTCATTCACCTTTGGTTAAATGCTCTTGCTATTCCCTATTTCCAAGCATTTAGATCATTTCAACTGGAAATTATTGTTTTTTTTGCTTTATGTTTATGTTCATGTCCAAAGAAGACCAGGAGGGGTTGTCCAAAAGAGGGGAAGCAGTAGAATATGACCCTGGGCAGACAGACCCCTGAAAGGTTTCCTGTTGGCAGCTCCCTCTGGAAAACAAGAAGAGGAGAAGCAGCAGTACAAATGGTAACAGGGGAGTGGGGTAAATGATATGGTGGAAGAGCTTAGCAAGGAGAGAGAGAGAGAGAGAGAGAGAGAGAGAGAGAGAGAGAGAGAGAGAGAAAGAGAGAGAGAGAGAGAGAGAGTTTTTGAGCACACAAGGTGATGAGCACACCCAGTTTTTGAGCACACACGGTAATGATCAAGGTTTACTTCTGGCTCTGCACTCAGATATAATTTCTATCAAGGAGCAGGGGGACCATATGTTGTTGGTTTTTTTTTTTTTTTTTAAGGTTGAGTCCAAGTGAGCTTCACCTAAGGCAAGTGTCCTCTGTGCATACTGTCTCTCTGGCCCTTTAAACTAGAACTTCAACCATGAGTTTAATATTTCTATTGGGAAGCTTTTTCCTGCTTAGCCAGCCTACAGACACCAAGGACCATAATCTCTCCAGGACCCACACTCAATAAGATGTCCCCACACAACAAATGTGGGGCTGATTCCTGCCGGGTGATTGGGCACCCAGAGACTTAAAAGGGACAGCGGCCATGCTCTCTGCCTTTTTCCAGCTTAGCCAGCCTACAGACACCAAGGACCATAATCTCTCCAGGACCCACACATGAGAAGCCGAGGTCACGCTTAACCCCTGAATTCCATTTCTCCACATTGGAAGAAGCAATCTACAGCCTTACCAATGGAGAAATTTTGCAGAACACCCCCATGTTTAAAGAAATCAAGATGGCTACTCTGATAATCTAAGAAGTAGGAAACAGCTAGGTAACCTCTCAAATAAGAAGTTTAGAGTAAAATTATGGAAGATATACAGGGAGCTCAAATAAAGCAACAATAGACTTGACTGGAGCACAATTAAATATCAAGAGGATTTGATGACTGAAATTAGAAATTTTCACACTGAAATAACAGGTCTGAAAAACTGAGCTTTTGCAACTCTTGCCAGGCATGGTGTTTGGGGAAACCCTGAGGAGTGCTGGGAGGCTTGGCAGGCCCCACAGCCGTCTCCCTCTTTCTCCCCTAAACTCCAGGCCCTCCTTGGTGCCAGCTCAGATGGCCAGAAGTGGGTTCAGGTCAACTCTTAGGGGTCCTTAGGCTTCCACCCTCCCTCCATAACCCAGGGGGGAGGATCATGGGGAGTAGGTTGGGAAGATATCTGGCTTCCAGTTTCCTCTTTGAATCTGGAGGCCAGCTCTTGCCAGGTATGGGGTTTGGGGAGGCCCCATGCCGAAGGCCCTCTTCCTAGCCTGGAGAGTGCTGGGAGGCTTGGCAGGCCCCCAGCCATCCTTGTCATTTTCCCCTGGACTCCAGCGCCCCCTGGGTGCTGGCTCAGATGGCCAGAAGTGGGTTTAGGTGGATTCTTATGGGTTCTCAGGCTTCCCTCCTCCTTCCTTACTCCAGGGGGGTGGTGCATGGGGAAGAGGGCGGGCAGATATCTGGCTTCCGGTTTCCCCTTTAATTTTGAAGGCCAGCTCTTCTCAGGTATGGGGTTTGGAAGTCCCCATGCCGAAGGCCTTCTTCCTTGCCTGGGGAGAACTGGGATGCTTCGCAGGCCCCCTTGTCCCTCTCTTTTTTCCCCAGACTCCAGGCCTTCCCTGGGCACCAGTCCAGGTGGGCTCTATAGGGGTCATCAGGCTTTCCCCGTACCTCTCCCTACAGTAATGAGAATGTGCTTTGGGATAAGGGCGGATCGTTCTAGCACTTATTTATGTTGGGACAGTCATTTGAAATTTCATTTCCTTGGTCTCCTATTGATAGTATTGTATACATATAGTTTATATATGCATAATATTCATCTTGTATTGTGACCTTGATACTGCCCTAACAAAGCTCATTTCTAATCTTTTACTGCCTCAGTCCCAACCCTTATTTCCCCCCATCTTCCCATGTAGGTGCAGCTCATGACATGAAGATCACCACATAGAGTGATGAGTGCAGTTAGAGAAATAACTACACTGAAAATTATCATAACAATGTGAATGAATGAGGGAAATAGAAAGCCTGCCTTGAGTACAGGTGTGGGTGTGGTGGAGAGGAGAGAGATCTGGGAAATTGGTGGTGGGAATCTTGCACTGGTGAAGGGGGGTGTTCTTTACATGACTGTTACCATACAACTACAATCATATTTTAATCACGGTGTTTAAATAAAGATAACTAAAAATATTTTTATTGGGAAACCATAGATCTGATTTATTTCTCTAAATATTTTGTGCCATATGTTCCTTGAAGCACGGAAGCCAGAAGGCACAATTGACTCACTAAGGCTGAGTCAAGAATGTATTTCTTTCGAATATTTTGTGTTTTTTCTCTGACAGCTATAAGTCTTACTAAATATTCTCTTACACAGTGACGATTATAACCACTTTTATCTTCTCTTTATGAGCTGTTCAACAAGGAATTTTGGTGAAAGAGTCCCCCAGTTTAATGCTTATGATTGAACCATGTGATGGGGATTGTTGGACTTGTTCTTATGGCCCCCATATGTGCCAATAATGCCACGTGGCATCGCTCCTTTTTTGCATAGGCACATTAAAATGGGAAAATACTATATATACAAATAATATCCTATCTAATAGAGAATGGAACACACAAATCTTGTAGTGCAAAGGGACCTTACACTTTGAACATTGACATAATGACCTGGCACATGCCTCAGAAGAAAGGACATTTTCCATTCACCCCTGAACCAGGGAAGCCATCCATGAAACATCCAGGTTTGTCTATAACATCACCTGGAAGCAATTCTCTACCATGGAAGACCCTACCACTGCTCAGACATCAACCTGCTCAAAAGAGACTTCCCTTAACACTGAGAAGACTTAACAACAACAGCGACCTGCTTACAGGACAGGAATCTCTGCTTTGCCCTTTAGTGGTGAGGTGAAACAAGAGGACACTCCACATCCTGACTTCAATGTAGGATATGCAGATTTCAGGATATTTAATACGGAAACATGATACCAACAACAGAGACTGTGTGAAAAATAAAAGTGTGCTGGCACTACAGACAATGTCTTGGATCTAGCTTGCCAGGAGCCTAGAGTTGGTCTTATGCCAGGAAACTTCAGGGGTCAGGTCTGTTTGTATTTAGGCCAAGGTTATTCCTTTCCATTTCCCTCATATTTTGGTGGGCCTATGCAAACAACAATTGCCACTCTAACACCGTTTTTACTGTGCTACTTTGACTCTAATCCTTAAAAAACAACCACTTAAAATTTGAGGTTAACTTAAGCTAATATGCATGGAAATGTAAAAAATACTATGCCTCTAATGTTTATGGAGTTACGTAAGTTTTATGCTTTAGATTGCCTTGTGTGCTGTTAAGAAATATTATAATGTGTTACAATCTGGGGACTTGAGGGACAAAGTAAATTGTACTTTGATTCTGTTTTATTTATCTTAATGTTCTTTGGCTGAAAGTTAAGATATTAGCAAGAGGACTTCTTCTGAGAATTATGTTATGGTTGATTGTCCTTCCACTGTAACTTTACCTTGTAATCTTTCTTTGCATCTTTGTTCTCATAATTAAAAAAAATTTAAAAAAAAAGAATGAAGATCAATGGTATCTAATGTGAGGTGGTAAAATAGAAATAATAGAAGTTTTCTCTTCAGACACTGCTGAATAACTGGGATGTAACTCAGTGATAAAGTGAGAAAACTTGCATGCATGGGATCTGGGTCCAATCCTCTGCTCTGCAAAAAAAATAATAAAATACTAGAAAATTTCTAAAATTCTTTACAAGAAAAAACAAAGCATTATAAAGGGAGGCTATCTGCATTGAGAGAAATAAAACTATGGCATGCTTATAAACATTCCACTGTGAAACTACAATGTTTTAAATGAGACCAAAATTATGCCATCACATAGGGCAGAGGTCTCAAACTCAATTTACCTGGGAGCCGCAAGAGGCAAAGTTGGGGTGAGGCAGGGCCGCATAAGGGATTTTACACACACACAAAAAAATTCCCAAACGTCAATATTAACAGTTTTAATTATTTCTTCTGAACATGAATAGAACATTGAGTGAAGATCAAGAACAGTTCTTCTGAACATGGCATCTTTTGCCTATTCCTTGTTGCCAGAGACTTGACAGCGCTTCTTCTCACAAATCTGAATCACATTTTAGAGAGGAAGCAGTATGGCTTGAAGATGATCATTATTAAGTCTAGATCTGTACTTTGACTTATTGAAGTTCAATGTGAAGAATAACTTTTCACACAAATATGTGCTCCCAAAAAGGCACATGGTGCGCTTGAACATTCTGGAAAGCTCAGGGAAGCTGGGGGGGGGGGGCAATTCTCTCAAAAGTTGCCCGTGCATGCCTGCTTTTCCACTAATCTCCCTGAACTTGGCTTTGAGATCAGAGTTGCATTGCAGGTCAATGAGCTCCATTTGAAGCACAGGAGGGGCATCTTGCACATCAAAGAAAGGGGGTCCACAAAAATTTAGAAAGTGGCTCTGTGCTTTTTGAAGTCTGCAAATCTGTGATCAAATTCCTTCTCGAGCTTAAAAATAGCATCAACATATTTCTCACCACTGTATGGTATGCCTACATCCATAAGTTCCTTGCATGCTGGGAAATGGCAAAGGTATGTCTGAGAGAGCTGGGATTTCCATAATACAAGTTTTGTGGAGAATGCTCTCACGTTGTCATAGGCAGCACTAATAAGCTGCCCCAGGCCTTGTAACATCTTGTTTAGTACATTCAGCTTATGTGTGATGTCAACAAGAAGAGCTAAGTCCATGAGCCATTTGTGATCACTCAACTCAGAAACAGCATTCCCATCCTTCTCCATGAAGGATGTCTCTTGCATTATCGGAGGCCTAAGGGAGAGAAGGGAGAGAAATTTATTACAGAATTAGATTTTGTCATACCTTCATCATGGCTTCATCAAAGCCTGCAGTCAAGAGAAAGATTGATGACAAGCACAGACAATTTCAGGAAAAGTGGGAGACACAGTATTTGTTGAGCACTGGGGCATCCCCACATGTCTTATTTGCTCAGAGAAAGTTCGAGTGCACAAGGAATACAACTTGAAACACCATTATTCAACTAAACATGCTGAAGAATGTGCAAAATATCAAGAAAATGATATTTTCTCAACTCAAAAAATCTTTTCAGGAAATTTCCCCTGCTGAGCCAATGTACCTTGGTGAAATAGAGGACATCTCCATACTCTGACTCCATTTTCTCTAAAAAAGCACGGAACCTCCTGCGCTTTAAGCCCCTGGATTGATTTGGTTGGTGCATTTCACAACAACAGACATCACATTGTCACATGGCAGGCATTTACTGCAAAGGGCCTGCTGATGGATACTGCAGTGAAGAGCAATGGCCTTCTCTACACCCTCCTCTTCAAGTTTTTTTTGAACAAGTGCCACCAGTCCATTTTTCCTCCCTGTCATCAAATGTGCTCCATCGGTTATTATTCCAACAAAACTCTTTCATGGCAAACCTGCATTCTCAATGGCATCACACAGATGCCGAAATATCTCATTAGAGGTGATCTGGCCATGCATTGGAATTATTGTGAGCAGCTCCTCTGTCTATTCAAAATTGCAATCAACACCACAGACATAAATTGTGAGCTGTGCAGTGTCTGTTATATCTGTGCCCTCATCAAGAGCAACTGAGTATGCATCAAAACATTTGGCTTTCTCACACAGTTGATGATAAATGTCACTTGACATGTCAGAAATATGCTCTGCCACAGTGTTGGCAGAAAGGCTGATTTTGCTAAACTGACCTTTCTTTTCCAGACAGATAATACTTGCAGCCTGTCACATGCATTTTTTTAACAAACTCTCCTTCTGTGAATGGTTTCCCTGCCTTAGCAATCATCTCACTAACCATGTAATTAGCTTCGACTTATGCAACACTCTCTTTGGTTGCTTTCTTGAAGAAATCTTGTTGCCTCATTAGACATGCTTTAAGACTGGCAACCAGCTTGACTCTCTCATTTCCTTGATATTTTGCACATTCTTCAGCATGTTTAGTTGAATAATGGTGTTTCAAGTTGTATTCCTTGTGCACTTGAACTTTCTCTGAGCAAATAAGACATGTGGTGATGCCCTGGTGCTCAACAAATACTGTGTCTCCCACTTTTCCTGAAATTGTCTGTGCTTGTCATCAATCTTTCTCTTGACTGCAGGCTTTGATGAAGCCATGATGAAGGTATGACAAAATCTAATTCTGTAATAAATTTTTTTCCCTTCTCTCGCTTAGGCCTCCAATAATGCAAGGGACAGTGGACAGGAGCAGTGGTAATAGGCGCAAAGTATTCGCGATTATTTGCTTACCGAATATTCGCAATAAAAATTGTATTAGTAAGAAAAAAAATCGTAAAAAATCACATTAAACATTTGCATACCCCGAATGGAATCGCTCAGGATATGCGAATGTTTAATGAGATGTTTTTCTTACTAATGCAATTTTTATTGCAATTATTTGGTAAGCGAATAATTGCAAATATTCAATATTTGAATGCTGGCTGCTGGCCACAAAATGTTGTACGGAGGGCTGCAAATGGCCTGTGGTTCACGAGTTTGAGACTCTGACATAGTGGCTGCCTATCTTAAACATCACACTTGACTCTCAAATCTATAAGCATATGACCAAGCATCCTGGAAAAATGTGACCAAAAATTGGCTCTGGATCTAATCCTGATCAACGGAATTTTATTGATTTCTGAAATGCTTCTTATATTCCAGTTCTCAATCCACCCCTCATGGTTCACACTGTAAAATACAAACAGAAGTGAAAATGAGAACTTCTTCTAGTTATATTAATGACTATGATTAGAATTCTTTCTGTATCTGTCTCTCTGTCTCTGTATGTCTCTCTGTTTATATTTCTGTCTCTCTCTCTTTCTTTCTATCTTGCTAAGCTCTTCCACCATGTTGTTTACCCTACTCTCCTGTTACCATTTGTAATGCTGCTCCTCCTCTTCTTGTTTTTCAGAATGGGGCTGCCAACAGGAAACTTTTCAGGGGTCTGTCTAACTAGGGTCATACTCTGCTGCTTCCCCTCTTTTGGGCAACCCCTCCTGGTCTTCTTTGGACATAAAAGTTGAATTTGATCTTACTCTGTCCCAATGCAGTATAGTATTTTCAAATATCCTTTTTGAGATGATAAGAGGAAAAATCAGTAAGAAGAGAGAGTGATAGAAAGAAAGAGAGAGAAGTCCTATTATGCTCTCTAAAGAATGCTTAGTTTCTCTTTTAGTTTGAACTCCGCACTTAAAATCCTCAATCTGATTTTTGAAAGGATACAGACTGTTGGAGTGCGGAATCAGCTTTTGCCTCCAAGGATCCCCAGGTTCTCCTTTTTTCTCTGCTTTCTGGCAAGGAGTATGGAGCAAGAAGCCTCTGTTCTGGTATATTGAACAAAATCAGTGCCTGCCACTTTACAAAGTGTCAAAGACAGAATATTCAACAGGTTTTATTAGCTCTGCTGCCTTGAGTACTCTATTGGGCTGTGGTTGATGGGGAGAGAGATGGGCGGGGAGGAGACCAGGGAAGTTCTATTATCTCCTCAGGCATCTCTGGACTTTAGAGGACTTAGAGGTTCTATCTTGGCACGGGAAATTACTTACTGGCTGTGGTGTGCATAAAACAATTGCCTTTTCTGTCCTGTGGCAGAAGAAAGAAAGGGCTGGAAGGGAAAATGTATCGTTATTTTATTCTTTTGGAACTTCAGTTCCATTGTTTTACCAACGTGAAATGACTTTAAATACTGAACAAAAGGAGATGATAGAGTTGTGCCTAGTAGAATACTAAAAAAGATTGCAGGTCAAGGGTCAGAGAGATAATACAAAGGTTAGGGCATTTGCCTTGCACATAGCTAACTCAGGTTCAATTCCTGGCATCAGATATGGTCACCTGAGCTCCACCAGGAGTAAGTCCTGAGTGTGGGTCTAGGAACAACCCCTTGGTCATTATTTAGTGTGGCCCCCAATACATACAAAGTTCTTGGGTCACTTCTTTTGTGCTGAATCAGAGCAAGTCCTGTGCTCATGCCTCCAGTACCCAGGGTGCTGTCAACTCTCTCATCGCTTGATATTTTTCCCTATGACAGACTGACTTCCGACCACATTTCACTACTGTGTCACAACTGTCTCCATGTCTCTCTTCTTAAGCACAGTCTTAGATTTCATGTCTCTTATCATCTGAGGTAGATGAGAAAACCTTTCATCACCTAGATGCAGACATTAATGCAAGGGTATGGTTCTCACTCATCACCTTCCAGAATATTAGGCCAATAGAGATATTGCTATTAGATCTGTAGTGAAGAGGATGAAACCACCAGAACACCTGATCATTGGAAAGAAGTGTTTTTTAACTTTCGGCGTTTGCTATTATCCAATTTACTCAGTGGTTATTATTCCACTTCCTGAAAATATGAATGGGAATCATTAAGCATACATTCAATTTAATTACGTGAAGCTTATGTAGGGTTAGTAGAAGTAAGTGCTTCCTTATAAAGAACAATGTTAATGTATATGTGTGATGGGGATGATAGTAGAAAATATTATTTTATTGCAAATCAAGGAATGAGAAAGGCTATTAAAACTATTAGGGTGAATGTTGGGGGCAGGGGCACAGCTCCTTCTCTGTATGTCAAATGTTCTCATGTGGATGACTCACCAATCCAAAAAAAAAAGTTTTTAGTATAAAATTATGTTTTGGAGCCATTGGATCAGGTCAGTCAATCATTAATTGTAGGACACGTTGGCTTCCTACTCGTTAGGTCTAGAGCATTATTTTTGTAGTACTGTTGTTCAAAATTACCATATTTAAGACCTAAATAAATCAAACTGATGTAAAAATAGCTAATGGTTACAATTCAGTCACTCCACAAGACAAAAATCAAACCAGACTATAGTGTGGGAAAGTCTGTAAGAAAACCTTCAGAATAGGAAAGAAAAAAAAATGACTAAAAGGTAGAAAGCCTGCTCCAACCCAAAGGAGCTTTAAAAACATAGGAATTGATCCAATATGTGAAGTTTGGATTGTGTTTCAGGGAATGAAAAAGAACTATCAATAGCATTGTGTTTGACCCTTCAAATTTTGTTCATTATGGAGTCAACATTAAGTAACATTAAATAAAGATACTAAATTTTGTGAATTATGAGAAGGGTGTAAGGGTCTTTAGTGTAGGATATATCTTCTTTGGTGGCGTATAAAAACAGGTATGTTCAGAAGATCATGTTAGAGTATCTGAAATAAACTGACAAGTGCTCAGCTAACAGGTAACAGGATTCAGGCTACCCCCTACTGCTTTTCTTTCAACTTCTCTGTAGCTACTAAAAGGATTTCAGAGTGAAAGGTCAGGGGTGAGGGTAAAAGGTGTTAGTGGTTGGAGAATGTTCCTGTTGCCTTATCCATGTAGCTTTGCTTCTTCTTGAACTAATCTGTTTTTGTTTTGGTTTGTTTTGGTTTGGTTTGTTTTGGGGCCATATCTTTATGATGTTGAAGACTTAGTCCTGGCTCTGCATTCAAGGATCATTCCAGATGTGTGTCAGGGGACCTTATGGGATACTGGGGATAGAACCAGCTACAGTAATTATCCACTATACTGTCTCTCTCTCTCTCCAGCTCCCATTTCCAGCTAATCTAACAATAATCATGAAAAATATTGCTATAATATTTGTATTTTTGATTCTGATGGCTCTTTTAAAATAAAATATCTTTTAAAAAGTCCATTTCTGTGGACCTATTTTTTAAATACTACAAGGAGCTATTTCCTCTGAGCCTTCTGGATCTGCTTTCTACTACCTTAGAATAAACTGCCAGGTAGATTTTTTCAAGAATATTTCTTAGGATATAAAGCTAGTTCCCATAGCACTTTCACCACTTCAATCCTAAGCCTGCTGCTACTGAAAAACACTCTGAAATTCTGGTCATGTTGTATGAAAGACAGTATTCTTAGCACATCACATCCCTAGCACAATTTTTTTTTCTATTCCTTTGTTGTTGTTTTTCAATAGCAATTTTTTTCTCTACCTTCTTGCGTTATGTGAGTCAAGCATATGCTGTTTTTAGCAGAGTATTTTGCTCATTGACTTTCAGATCTTGGCAAAGCTTCAGGTTAACAGCAGGCTGTTAGCAGTTTGATTTGGGAGAAATGGAAAATTCTTTATGTATTTTAAGCTCCTAAGAGTGGGCCCACCCAATCCTCCATTACTCAAGAGGCTGCTGTATTTTTATTTACAAGGGGGAGTTGGCCACCCAACTGAGCCTTCACAGTTGCTGTCACTTAATGGAGAGATTCAGGAAGCAAGGAGTTGAAATCTGCTAAACTCACCCATGGAAAGTCTTCTCCATGAAAAACCTCAGAGATCTTAAGCAAAATTCTTTCTTGGATCATAACATTCATTCTGTGGTCCTTGATTTTGAAAGTGTTGTAAGTTTAAAATATGCCTCTATCAATGCTCCAAAATTGTCAATGCTCTTAATGTGGCCTTTATGGCCTTGGCCAACTCTTGCTTAACCTCTTTGTTTCCCTGGAGAAAACTCCCAGTGTCCTCTTGAAAAGTAGAGAGAGGCTAGAAAGGATGAGACACTTGCCCAGGGCCACAATGTAGGGTTGAAGTGGTCTTAAGAGCTCCTCTTGGCTGTGGGATCCACTGCCTGCCCTCGATACATTGGTAAAAGTTAGCAAATTGGTCTTGTAACTTGTCCAAGATCACTTGTGATTTCATCAGAGCAGGGTGGGGACCAGACCAGGAGATTCCTTCTCCAGCAGCTGGATGGGATCTCTGGGGGCCCAGCTGCCAGAGCCCTTCCCTTCTGGCTTCTTCCTATTGTGCAAGAGCAGCCTCTCTGCCCCACACCCACACACCAGCTGGGCAGGGAAAGGGTGGGGAGGAGAATCCTGGCCAAAAGGAGTCAAATAACACAATGGGAGTATTGAAAAGCCCTTTGAACTAGAGGATGGCATTTGGGAGGGAGCATTTTTGTGAACCTTCTGCTGGGCTACTCTAGGTTTGGATGTTATGTCTCCCCTTGTTATTGTTCCCATATGGAAATTTTTTTAGAAATTCTCACCACGATGCAAAAAAGGTATTTATAAGGACAGGCTTTTATATATCTGAGTATAAAGAGAGTTTCTTGCTCATTGGTGGTGTTGTTAATTTTTAATAGGAAAATTAATTTTTGGAAATACTTTTTCCACAAAAGTGTGATGAAAATTTCTAAATTTATTGATGTCTATAGAATGAGTTTCTAAGCATCCTATTAGCACCATGAATATTACTGTGACTGAATTATTAGACTGTGATTGAATTATTAGACTCAAGTTGAATATTTAGAGCAGCTATTTGTTGTTCATGAATCCAATATTTGAAACTTGAACCAGAATTTTACAAAGGCTCATTTTATTTTATAAAAATCTTTTCTTTTTCTCGTGTCTACTGATTTTCATGTCTAACTGAACATGATCCAATGTGCATCATGTTCTTTCCTTATCTCTCCCTCATTTCAAATCTGTATTAAACCAATAACTATTTCAATGCAATTTATACTTCAAAAATGAAAGTGTCCTTCTTGTAACAATTTGAACCTCTAATCCAAATTCAACTGTTTCATCAAGATTTACACAATTGGCTCTTGATAATGCCAAACAAATTCATTTTGTTGAAAACACTTCTGATTATGAACATTTATTTTAAACTATAGGTCTTACTTCTCTTCTCATAATTTTAAGGGTGAACCAGATTTTCCATCAAAGTAATGATGGGCAAACACATTTTGATGTGCCTTAAAACTCAACTGTAATAATAATAATTGCCACTTATACTTACTGGTTTTTATTCAAAGTTTGCTGAAAGATGTTTTTTAAATTACATATACAGTTTTGGACATATATTTATCACTCGATTTATTATATAGATATAACCATTATAATTTTGTTACTATGAAATAAATTTGTAGTTAAAATATTCTTTGCCAAACAGTATTCTCCACTTTTTCCTGATCTAAAGAATATAAAATGAAGCTTCATTTCCATTTTTTATTTCTAGGACAAATATTTCCTCTTCCTCTTTGTAGTCAGACCACCTGCCAAAATAACCACCAGAAAGGATGCAAAGTTTTTTATGCTTTGAGTGAATTTGTTCAACTTTAAGTTCTCCCAGACATTTTTTAAACCATTTTTATAAAGAACCATGATTTTAAAAATATGTTAGTTGAATATTAGGCACATAATAGTCAATATCAATCGTACCATCTGTGTTGACTTTGCTCCACCAATGTCCCATACTTCTTCAACCTCATACTCCCTTCATGCCAGGAATATTTATATGGATATTATTGAAGGACATTAGGGCTTTCTGGGGGTCTGCCAGTCACATAGTAAAGAAAATCATGCTTTATTTAATGTAAATCAGCTAGTCTGACAGAGTTCCTAAATCAGAGTGACAATGTCTTCACCCATGCCCAACATTAATTCCCTATTAGATATTGTTCATTTCTTTCCTCCAAAGCCCAAACACACCCTTCGAATTCTTAGCTTAGTGTTCTGATCAGTCACTACTACTGGCCAAGGTCACATGCAAGGCAAAAATTATTTTTTCTCTTCATTGAAGAATGAAGACTTGAAAGAATGTTTGGCATACATTTCTGGTCTCAAGCCAAGAAAAGCTAAGATAACACCCAAAGAGATTTAGTAATTTAACTGAATGTTCTTCCCAAAGTAGAAAGAAAAGAGAAATGAAGAATAGCCAAAGATGACTCCCTCTTTCCCAAAAGAAAGAGCAGGAGGTTGTCCATCAGACCTCCTTTTACAGGATTTGAGGTCTTTGGGAGGAGTGGGGCCACTCAATGAAGGCCCAACAATAAAAGTCAACACAAAGTTGGATTATTTAGATCCTCAGTTAACTAAAATGCTCTCATTATTTCCTTTGAAAATAAAGGGGAGTAACATTATAAATTTGATTAAAAATTTTTGTAAAGATAATTACTTTGTATGTGTCCAAAACCAACTTGGTTTCTGGAACCATCTATGGTTCCTGATGAATCTTCTTCATAACAGAGCACAAAACCAGGCAGGTGTGAGTCTTGTGCATTGCCAGCTGTGGCCCAAAATCAACAACAAAAATTTTAAAAGACAGAAGTTTGATCATAAGACAATAGTACTGAAAGTTACAATTTGGGATTATAATATTTTTCCTTCAAACCTTTACCCACATCAGCACTTCCCAAATAAGTGTAACTTTCATTTTTCTAAACTTACCTTCTTTGGACTACACACTTGTTTGACCTTTTTTTAAGAAAAAAAATATTTATTTTTTTAAATAGCTAATACTTATGCTTTGTAATTCTTTATTTTTTTTTTTAATTTTAAACATCATGGTTACAAAGATGTTAATACTACAGGTTTTTTTGCACAGTTGCAATTTTTCATGATTGAGTTTCAGCCATACAATGTATAACAACCTTCACCAGTGACATTTCCTGCCACCAAAGTTAACAGTTCCCCTCTCACTCTCCTAGTTATCCTCTTCCTTCCCACCAATCCTCCCCCCTTGCCTCTGGAAAAGGCATTCTCTCTCTCTCTCTCTCTCTCTCTCTCTCTCTCTCTCTCTCTCTCTCTCTCTCTCTCTCCCCACCCGTCTTTCTCTCTATAGTAAACCACCTCCTTACTTCTATGCTCTTTTAATTTTCAAGAGTCCAATTGATAAAATCCAAACTGAGATTTATGACCATCCCATCCTAATTTAGGATTCTCTATTTCTCCTCTGAAAATCTCTCAAACCTGATGTTTTTTACTGTATCACTCTACATACCATCTCTAGATGTTCCCTTTGTCTTCCACATAATTTTTTTTTCATGTTTCTGCCTACCAAACCACAAAGCTCTTCTGCTTTCTTTTTGTTCAAATGTTAGTCATCAAAGAACAGTAAAAGTTCCTTAATGGCCATAAAGTCTTCTCAGGACATCAAGGGCACAAAAATCTCCATCATAATAGTCAATATTACCCAGACAGCAGTTTCTGTCAGAAAAGACATTCTCTGAGTCAACTATGATCAGAACAACTAAGAATGGAATTCATACAGGATAGTCCATGCTAACAAATGTTCATTAAAATCTGGGAGGAGTTTCTTCTAGTCAAGGAAACTTGCAAATGACTAGGATTGCATTGATAAGAACTTCTTATGACTCTAACTACTTTTTAAAATATATGTTAGTTTGTAAAAAGAAATATATGGCCAAATATCCAAAGGACCAGGAGGGCCAGTCCAACATAGAAAGTTAAGATTACTATGATATGCAGTTGAGACTACTATGATAATAACAGATGGAACTGATCACTTTGGGCAAGAATTGGGTGTTAAATGGAGACAAAGTGATATGCACAGTACTCCCTCAATTAACAACTGTGAAAATTACAGTGTCTAAAAGGGAAAAAAAAGAGTGAGAGGGAGAAAGAAAGAGGGACAGAGAGAGACAAAGAGAGAAACAGAAAGAGAGAGGAGTAAAATATCTACTCCCAAAAGCAGGAGGGAGATAGATTGGGAAGAAAACTGTGGACACTGGTGACAGGAAATGTTCATGGGTAAAAGGTGATGAACATTGTAAGATTGAAATTTAATCATGAACAACTTCAAAATCAAAAACAAAAAAAAAATTCAAAAACTTTAAAACCTTTTTAAATAAAAAGGGAATGGGGGAAAGAAACTATTCCTTATACATAAAGTACTGTCACCAATTCTTTTTCTAGCTTTTTGAGATATAATTGATACATAATATTTTATAAGTTTAAAGTATACCATGTGATAATTTATATATTATACATTGTGAAAAGGTCACCACAATAAAGTTAAGTAACACGTTTTCCTACAAAATAAATATATAAATATATGTCCATTGTTTATCTTAATTTGCATTTATTTTCATACAGGTTGATGGAATGGCCAGCTGATCCACAGAGTCAGTGTCTTTAGCTGACCCAGTTTTAGAGGCCTCGGAAGCACTTTCTGACTTTCTCTACATGCACAGAACCAGCTCGGCTTTCAGTTCTTCCCTTTCTCTGGATCGCAGCGGACTCGACATTCCCATTCCATTAACCTTTTCACTCATCTCTGCTTCTTATGTCTGTCATCAGCTGTAGGAGATGCTGATTATGTTGGAGGCCTCTGGAAAAGGGGATGAGACCGAGAAGCACCAGAAGATAAGAAGAGCAGAGAGGAAAAAGATTAAAAACCTCTCAGCACTAAGTCCAGTCCGGGCTGAGCACTGCTGCAAACCTTCGCAATTGTTGGCTTTGGATGGGGGAGGATGAATCAGTTTAGATAACTCAGGAATGGGCTTGAACCTGTGCCCAGACCTCAAAATGAACCACTGAAAAAACCTCGAGTTTTCCCAAATTAAGACATTGAGAAAAACAGTGAAAGTAAGTTTCCCTTTCTCTCCCATTTCTAAATCCCTCAGGGATACTAGGGACCACAAGGCAATTTATTAATAATAATAATGGATTGCATTTTCAGTACAAATTCCCCTCTGACCATTTTGATGTGTCAGAAATACTTTATAAATGTTAAGTATTGCAATTAATCTCCAGATGAAGGGAGGGAGAAGAGATTTGCCAGCTGTAGATTTTCACGATTTCATTTGGTGAAGAGTTTATGATTATTTTCAGCCTTGAGATGTGTTTGAAAACAAAAAGCCTCAGTCAGTCACCAAATATTTCTTGAGTATCTATTCAATTATTTGTTAAGCACTGTTTGGAATAGGGGCTCAGGGTGGTATGGTAGGAGGAATATCACCCCTAGTACTGTTTTCTGCAACCATCAGAAAACCAAGAACTTTCCTAATTTAATATGCAAACGTACAACTACTTCTTTCTTCGAAGATTTAGCTACTGGCTCTAATGCAGAGCCTTTATTTCCCTTCATTATCGGACTCCCGTTGGCAAAACAGGGAAGATTGTAAAATCTGAGTGGTTATCTTTTGCATCTGTCTCTTGTGACCCAATTCTTTTCTTCTGTACCAGAAATGGTTGATATTTCTTTTTCTACTGTTATAATTGATTGATGAAATGAGACTCCTACCTATATGCCCTAATGAATTGGAATAACAAATACATCATAGAGACCCACTAACCGAGGCACAAAAAAAAGAATGCTCCCTCTTTGAAGGAGCTGGAAGTGATTCCAAAGCCAGAGGATGGCTTTTGGCAGTTGGTGTTCACACCTCTCATTTTCTATTCCAAATTCTGGATGCAAACCACTCTCTGTTGCTCAGCTTAAATCCAACCACACATTCTTCCAGACTCAGACACAATCCCTATCACCACCTATCTCATCTCATTTGCAAGGGGCTAAGTCTATAAACTGCAGCCAAATGTGAAGAAGCTTGCCTTCCTGGTTAAAATGTCATTTTCTGTTATCTTGTTTATATTTTTGGAAAATGATTCATTGTGGCAACCAAAGGAAGTTTAGAGATGACTGAATCTTCTTCTGCCTTTGTAAGAGATCGCATATAGATTACTCCAGAACAGATTTGCATTGTTTAAAATATTGGCCAGTTTCTAAAACACCATGATAGTTGTTTGTATCTGTTCTTCATTTATATATTAACTAGTGTTTCAAATAGGTTTAAATGCAGAAGACAGAGTTACCATTTGATTTTATTCAATTCTAAAGTTGTTTTGTAAGGAGTATGTATTGGATTAGCAATATAATTCCCTGATTTTATAGATACCTGCTCTATGCCTCGCTCTTTCTCCAAAGACTAGGGTGCAGAAAGGGCCCCTGGAACCCTCTAAAATCTTAAAGCTGAGTAAAAAAGGGTATCATTAAACAAAGTTGACTTTAAAGCACACAGTTTTGAATTAGTTGGATCTACCTACATGTAAAATGAAGACATTTTAGATAGAGATAGGGTTAATAGGGTTCAGATAAGGAAGATCCAGATCCAGAGAGATAGTGCAAGGGATAAAGTGCTTGCCTGGCGTAAGGCAATCCCAGTTAGATTCCTGACACTGCATATTATTCTCTAAGCACCTCTGTGACCCTGGACACAGAAAAAAAGAAAGAACTTGATACATTTTTCTCTTTCTTTCTTTCTTTCTTTCTTTCTTTCTTTCTTTCTTTCTTTCTTTCTTTCTTTCTTTCTTTCTTTCTTTCTTTCTTTCTTTCTTTCTTTCTTTCTTTCTTTCTTTCTTTCTTTCTTTCTTTCTTTCTTTTTTCTTTTTTTTTTTTTTGGTTTTTGGGCCACACCCGGCAGCACTCAGGGGTTACTCCTGGCTCTATACTCAGAAATCGCTCCTCGAAGGCTCAGGGGACCATATGGGATGCCGGAATTCGAACCACCGACCTTCTACATGAAAGGCAAACGCCTTACCTCCGTGCTATCTCTCCAGCGCCCTCTTTTGATTTTCTTAATCCTTTCTTTTAATGTTTCTTTTTTTCTGACTTATTCAAAGAATGAAATATAGGTGCTAATTAATAGTTTAGGTTATCAGTAAAGCTTCGGATCAATGTTGGGCTTTCTATGGCTGAGTTTTGAGGAAGTCTAAAGTGTACCCTGAAATTTTACTACAAGTAGAAGTATCAGCATTCTTATCTGAACTTGTTCAAGAGTCATGAAGTGAGCAAATATGTTGCAATACAATACACATACAGCAACATAAATATGTACAATAGATAGTAATGATTAAGTAGAGGGTGAATGTTATTCAAGAAGAGGCTAATTAATGATAGTCTCTCAGAGGAGAAAAATTTTCTGATCCTGCATATTAAAATTACTCCAAGTTAATGGCATAGGGCAACCTTCATGTATCTTACAGTTCTGTTGGTCCAGGCATTGTTTAATTTGATCCTCTGTCCAAGGGTTGGACAAAATGTAGAAGTCAAGGTGCTGGCCAAGACTAAAATTTCATTTGGGACTTACTGGGAAGGATTCGGGCCTTGTGATCAGAGGACTAATCTCTCATCTCTTAGAAGAACTTCTATTCCTGGAAAGTCACATGGCCCTTTCCACAACATGGAAGTTAGCTTCCCAAAGACCAACTGGAGAACCCTTTCTACTGCTTCTATCTCTGATGTTCAGACCTTGTTGAAAGGATTGTTAAATGACTCATCTGAGCCTCAGATGGCCCTTTGCCTCTAGAATTGCACCCATTGATTTTCTGGGGTACATGTGATACTGTAAATCAAACCCTGTCTGGGAAAATGTCTAGTGGCTATATTATATCCTGGCCCTCAAGGGGATTTATTTTAGGGAATTGACCAAGATCTGCAGGGTGGCTGAACATGTTACAGTCTCGAAGAAAAATGGATGCTGCAATGTCGCATCTCAAAACCTACCACCTACCAAAGTGGAAATATAGGACAGGGCAGAGCTGACATTAAACATGAAGGCAAAGGTCAAACAAAAGCCAATGGAGATCAAATGAAGTCTTATGCAGTGTTCCTCTTGTTTAGGGAAGTTGGACTTAAAAATTTATTAAGGCACCATGGTTTACAAAGTTATTCATAGTTGAGTTTTATACATACTGTTCTAGCTCCAGTCTCACCATTAGTGTTATTTCTTCCACCAGAGTTCCCAAGTTTTCAACTTCCTGTCCTCTGCCATCCATAGCCTGTCACCTTGACAAGCACATTTTTATCTTAGGTTGTTGGAATTTGGATTTCTTGTTTTCATAATTTGCATATTTAGCTATAGCACCAGTGAGGTTTGTCATTGGAGTTATACAGACTTACTCATATTTGCTGATCTGTACTAGGAACTACTTCAAGATAGGCAGAACAATAAGATCAAAATGCAGGCATTCTAAAATTTGTGACTCACTGCTTCTCATCAGTTATGAAAAATAGTGGGTGCCATGGTATTCAAGCAGCTTCTACATGCTGTTCCATAATATTCCTGAAGGCAAGGAAATACATACCTAAGCATCAAGCTGATAAGTGGAGACAAGGAAGCCATTAAAAGTCTTTGAATAACATCGAATAAGTCAAGCCAGAAAGAAATCTCACAAGCTTTGCATCTTGGAGACTCAAGTTCATTCAGAACTGTATGGTTCCCTTCCCAGCTTAATTATGAGGGACAGCCTCTTAGCCAGAAGTAGCTTCAAGAGTGTGACCCCAGAACCAAAATAAACAACTAAAAGCAAACTAGAACAACTCAACAAAAGGGTCTTGTTTCAGTAGCAAAGACCACGTGCCACCAATCTCCCATCTAATTTTTTTAAGTCCAAAGATGGATATTTTTGTTGTTGCTTCATTGTTTTCACTTTGACTCTTTTTAAGCAAAGTATTTCACTGAGGTAATATAAAAATAAGCCTCTGTCACACTCCTTTCTGAATTTCTGATCACTGGTGTCCAAGACAAAGATATGTTATTCTCTGGAGAAATTCTTCCTTGAAAGAGCCAGTTTCTGTCTAACGTACTGCTAAGAATGTCAGATGTCTTGATGGAGCGTTTGGAAAATGGATTTCCCCGAACTTCACCTCTATGACTGTGCTCCTGTTAACTCACTCCTCCTGCCTGATGACAGCTGAGGCTCCCCTTGCCAAGATCTCAGCAAATGGCCTGGATCTTTGGCTCTAGGATAGTTCAAATGGGAGAGTCCTGGACTGTTTTTAAAGTCAAATGTGATCGAATCACTTTGATTCATATTAGCCATGGTGGGTTCAGTTGAAGGGTGAGGTGAGTGGTCAGTTCACCTGGTGATTGGATGGATAGTCAAGAGTTTGTCCCAGCCTTATCAATGCTCTCTGCCTGCTATTCCCAGGTAGTATATCCAGCTTTCTGACTCCTGGGTTAGCCATGGATCTGGTGCTAAGAGAAGAAAGTTTTCATGGGAGAGAACAGGGAGGGGCTCCTCATTCCTTCTGGAAAAGAAAACAGGGATGCAGAAGCTGGAATGGGTCTCCCTGACAGGACCCAGCACACTCTGTAGTGGGGCTAAATCAATGTGGATTGTATGTTTCATGCCTTTAATGAAATGAAACAAAATCACATTGTCAGTTTGTCCCACCTCAATTGAGAAGTGAGAACAATTTTAAGAAACAAAGAAGCACATCTTCAAACATCCTTCTAAACTTCCTGTCAAGCATAAGTTCCCAGGTGGATACTGTGGGGCATCATTGAATCTGACTATCAATGAGAGGGGAGTTTGGTGGCCTTATTAGCATATTATATATACTACAAAATGATTGTTAAAATCAAACTATTGTTTTCTTCATAGCTAAGATTTCTTTATTTCCTTATATAGGTAATCATAAACTATTAAAAATTACTTTGAGGGGCCGGTGAGGTGGCGCTAGAGGTAAAGTGTCTGCCTTGTAAGTGCTAGCCAAGGAAGAACCACGGTTTGATCCCCCGGCGTCCCATATGGTCCCCCCAAGCCAGGGGCGATTTCTGAGTGCTTAGCCAGGAGTAACCCCTGAGCATCAAATGGGTGTGGCTCAAAAACCCCCCAAAATTAAAAAAATTACTTTGACATATTACAGATAATCCATCAATTCTGATTCACTTGGAAAATATTTTATTATAAAATATCAAATTATTTTATTAGTCAGAGAGATATCTCAATAGGTTGAGTTCATGCTTTGCATATAAAAGATTGAGGTTAAATTCAGCTATCACATGATTCCTTGAGCATTGCTGTGTAATCCTTGACAGAGCAGGGCCCAAGCAGCACCCCATACACAGACCTTCACATTGATCCATTTTTCACTTGGTCTGTTGAAACTGAGGAGGAAAGAAGGAAGGAATAATGGAAGGAAGGTGGGAAGAAGGGATAGAAGGAGAGACAGAGGGACAAATGGAGGAAGGGAGGAGAAAAGAATGAAGGAGGGCAGGAAAGCAGGGAGGAAGGAAGAAAAGCAGGGAGGAAGGAATGAAGGAAGGAAGCCATTCAGCTAATTAATTATTCATTAGTTTATTCAGTGGACATATAGTGAATATTTTGTAGAGGGTTGAAGATGGAGTTGGAATTTATCTCAGTTTCTTCCTTAGGCCCAAGGTTCTTCCTATGTTCACAGGCTTTTCCCTGTGATATAAAATACCCCAAAGTCCTTTCACTGAAACTTTTTTAAATTCTCCTAGTGGTTCAGAGATCTTGTGACAAGCTATTTGTCCACTGTTTTGGTTTCTTAAGTTTCCAACAGTGTAGAGACCAAGGACAAAATGCATACAGCTATTTGAGCTAGATGCAACAGACCGGCCTAACAATTTTACAGTTCTAGATCAGATGCCAGAGACTATATCAACAAGAGGAAGGATCAATAAATTAATTGCTAATGTTCAGGGCCATTTTCAAAATATCAGAGCTGATGAGCAATAGGAGCACCCAGATATTTCTTAGGAAAGCTACTAATCAGGGAGCAGTAGTGAGTATAATTCATTCCAGCTAGAGACAATTGTCCACAAGGTATTCTGGTTGATAAATCTTTTTGCTCTAAATATTTGAAGACATTCTGTAAAGGATCTGTGGGAGTCATCTTCCCTAAAACACTGACTGGTCTTGTTTAATTCCATAAATAGAAACTGAGTGCTGGGTCAGAATGCTTTGTGAACTTTTCTCCTGACTGGTTCTCTATTGCCACCATTCTATTGGGGCAGAGGTTAGAAACCAGATCTCTGCAAAAAGTCCAAGGTAAGCAGTACTGATTAAAAAAAAATTCCTCACTGTTATTCGGCAAGATCTAAACACAAAGTAGTTACTGGGTGTGTCTGTCCTGCATGAAAATATACTGAAGCAAGATGCAGATCCAACTTCCGGAGTCACTCCTCAAGAAGAATGGTCCTGGAAAATTCCCCATGCTAATTCGTTTTAAGAGGAGTAGTTCTGAAATGGAGTTTGTAGTATAAAGGTACTCAAATTCCAGTTTTCTTTCCCCCTGACAGCAAAGCATCTATTTTACATTGCTAAGTAGGCAAAAGCCTCTGCCTTCTCCATCTCAAAAACACATCAGCATCCATGCCCTCCAGTAAACTCCTGTGGCTTTTGCCTCTTTTCACTGAGTTCCAAGAATGGACAGTAGTAAATGCCACATTGGCTGGTCCTGGGAGGAGGCCTGGGCCTTCAGTGGGAGAGTCAAGCATATTAGGTGGGAATCTCTTCCATTTCTTGTAGCAAATAATATTTACCAGGGGAGAAGAAATTTACCATCAATGACCCAGTTTCCAGCTTTTTTTGTAGAAATCATGCTACTTTTGTGAGTTGACTTTCTTTTATGTGTGATTTTATTAGCCCAATTTACATGCAAAATGACTTGAAAACTTAAAACTTAAAAATTTAATTTTCAATAGCACTATATCCCCTTCCTTAGCCAAGGAAGATTACTCATAGGACAGTCTTTATGATCAGCAATGAATGCAACATGAGCACGAATAGTCATTGTAATCTTACCTAAACTCCAGTATCTATCTCATTGGCTTTTAAAGGGCTGAATTATCAGCAAATGTGCAAAGGTGGCATCCCAATTAAAAGGAACTCATGCTTCACTGGGGATTCATCTGCCACCCTTTGCTGGGAAAATATTTCTTACTAGCCTACTAGTCAGTCTGGAACATTATACTGTCTCAGAGCACAGTAATTTGGAAGAAGTTGTGACAAATGGAGCACAGTAGCAATGAAAGTCTTAGCATTTTCAGTGTTCAGAATGGAAATAAAAACCTCACAGAAGACCAGTCTTTTACTTGCCACTCTCTCAGCTGTCAACAATACCAAGTACCACATGATGTGAATATTGTAATTGGACTAGGGTAACTACCCAGGGAGCATTGTGTCTAGAGCTGAACCGGGGTTGTTGGTGTCAGAATCACAGGAAGTGATTTAAACTATCTCCTGTAGAAGTGGCACCTGTATGAAAGAAACCCCATATTTAACAGTGTTGTAAATCACAGTGTCTCAAGTAAAATGTCTAGATGTTTTAAAATTTTTATTAAAAATTATATAAAGGACCAGAAAGATAACACAGCAGGTAAGGCATTTGCCTTGTATGAAGTCATCTTGTCTTCAATTGCTGTTACCCCCCAATGGTCCCTCTAACACCCAAAATGATTCCTGAGTACCAGAAATGCATATACTTACCATGGCCCCAAAACAATAATAAATAAATAAATCCCTCTAACTGCATGGCTTGAGCAGCTCCAAACCTCAGGTTATTGCATTGAAACACTAGCTGTTCAGTTGGCCCAGGATATTTCCCTAGATCTTTACACTATTGCTTAGAACCTCTTCAAATGGAAAATCACATTTAACATTCAAATCTTTAATCTGATTTGGGCTCATTTGTTTGCATGATGTTTCATGCGGGGGGGGGGGGGGTTTACACCTGGTGATGCTCAGGGCTTACTCTTGGCTTTGTGCACAGGGATTATTCCTGGAAGGCTTGTGGAACCATACATAGTGTCAGGGATAAAATCCAGGTTAGCTGCATGCAAGACAAATATCCCATCAACTATCATTCTTATCCCTGGTGTTTTGATCTGTACAGTTCCATTTTCATCGATTGCATGTGACTGCCCAGTTTTTTCAACACCACTTTTTTTTAGGTTGCATCCCACAGTGATTAGGGATTACTCCTGACTCTACACTCAGAAATCACTCCTCAGAAAAGGCTCAGGGGATCATACGGGATACCAGGAATTGAACTGGGGTCTGTCCTGTGTTGGCCATGTGTAAGGCAAAAGTCCTACCACTGTCCTATCTCTCTGGCCCTTCAACATCACATATTAAAGAGATGTTTTATTTTACATTTTAACTCTTAGCTGTTTTATCATAATTAATTGTCAATATGGGTGAGGATTTATTCTGAATTCAAGTCTATTCATAGATCTGTGGGACTATTTTGAGATTTATGCTGTATTTTTTTGATTACTATAGGTTTGTCATAAAGTTTGAAATTAGGGCCCATAATGCATTCTTTATTCTTTGACCTCAGGAGAGCTTTGTCTGTTCAGGATTATTTTGTGATTCGTATAAATTTGTGATTTCATATTAAATGATAATATCTTATGTTGAAGCTATATAAAATTATAGCCACATAAACTAATGTTTCTTAATAAAATATAATGAAAATAACTCCAGGCTGGACGATAGTACAGCAAGTAGGGCACTGGCCTTGAATACAAGTTCAATTTACAGCCTCCCAGGGCAACAAGGAGTGATCCCTGAGGATAAAGAACTGGACTGAATTCTCTGTTCTCTTGTGAAATAAGTCTTTGTCACTCTGAAAAAATTATTGATTTTGTAGTAGGAGCATCACAGCAGATGAAGAAATTCCAGAAATGAGAAAAGACCCACAGACTGTGCCCTGGGCCCATTGGATGCAACTTCAAGTGAAAGTGAAATTATTCTCTCTTTCTGCTTAGATGCCTTTTTCTTTCCCACTCTAGTAATATGTGAGATAGAACCTGCCCAACCCAGGCATGCATCATCTATTGCTATCTCTGGAAAGGACATCCTGAACTCTCTACTCCAGATGATATCCCATTTTCCTAAACCCCTCAAATTCAGAGTTGTTTGGCCTTCTCCAGGTGAGGCTCAACAATGTTCCACTGAAACTAGAGAAACTTTAGAAAGGCTTTCTCTAGGGAGCCGTATAATGCCTCAAGATTACTACAAGATTTACAAAAGAAACCAATACTTTGGATCAGATTCCAATATGAGGCAACACCATCAGTTATAATCTAGCCTAACCCTAACAGAATGTTACTTCATATCTAACTTGGGAATTTGCTGTTTACATGCCTAAGCAAAATCAGAGTTCATTCCCATTGAATTGACCACACACTAGGCCAGCTCCCATTTGCTTCCCGGCAAACACAATTTGCAAAAAGAGTGGTGCTCCATCCCAGCTTTGCCTGTAGTCCATGTGCCCTTCTGGTAATTACCACATCTTTCCCCATTACTGACATTAGCACTAGAGTAACTTTTGCCAGGAACCCACAGAGTTGCAGTCCCACAGGCTTCTTGCTAAAATCCTATAAAGATATCCTAGTGTTGAGAAAACAAAAACTACCACACCCCCTCCCAAACAAAAACAGAGTTGAGGAACTGGAAAGATAGTACAGTAAGTAGGACATTTGCCTTGTACATCATCTGACCCTTGTTTGATCCCTGGAGCCACATATGGTTTCCAGAACCACCAGAAGTGATCCAGGAGTGCAAAGCCAGGAGTAAACCTTAAGCATTGCTAGGAAGAAAAAATGAAAGAGAAAAAAATAAAAAATAAAAATAGATAAAAAAGAAAGAGGAAAGAAAGAAAGAAAGAAAGAAAGAAAGAAAGAAAGAAAAGAAAGAAGAAAGAAAGAAAGAAGAAAAGAAAGAAAGAAAGAAAGAAAGAAAAAAGAAAGAAAGAAGAAAGAAAGAAAGAAAGAAAGAAAGAAAGAAAGAAAGAAAGAAAGAAAGAAAGAAAGAAAGAAAGAAAGAAAGAAAGAAAGAAAGAAAGAAAGAAAGAAGAAACGAAAGAAAGAAAGAAGAAAGTGAAGGAAGAAAGAAAAGAAGGAAGAAAGAAAAGAAGGAAGGAGGGATAGTGGGAGAGAGGGTGGGAAAGAGAAAGGGAGGGTGGAAAGGAGGGAGGGAGAGAAAAAGGGAGGGAGGAAGGGAGGGTGTGCAGGGAAGGAGGGAGGGAAGATAGTAGGATATCATTAGTATAGATTTGGGTTGGGGCTAGAAGCAGAACTAGGATTAGGATTTGTTAGGTATAACTGTGCTTATTTATTGACTTTATAATGCATTTTCTTTAAAATCAGACCAGAAGTCCCAGGTTGGCTACTGAAATATTCAGAACATTATGGGGGATTTCCCACAGAAAAATTTTGGCAGGTGTGACAGGTCAACTAAAAACATACATTCTCGCCATCGTTCATATTCCAGGAGATAGTTCAGGCTCAGGCTCACAAATGCCTGGGTGATCTCTTGAATCTCTTTCTGGTCTTACATACCAGCCTCATTCTTCAACAGTGAACAGATGGGGGTGGGTATCACCCTGTGGGAGAACCAGTGGACAGTCTTCTTCTGCTCCACTCTACTTCCTACTGGCAGTAACCCCCAGAATGTAGCAGCTTCTTCCAAGGTATAGAACCCAAGGAAGAAACAACCAGGTCTTGTCAATCATGCAGACCATGTTGAGCCCAATCTAAAGTCTTCCTGCAAATTGGTAGTCCCAACCTGAAGTATTCCATCCCTCAAGTTACAGTATTATGCCATCTCTTTATAGAGTTGGCCTGCCTTCCTTTGAATCATTCCAGAAAAATACCAATAGGCTCTCCAACAGGGTGACTTGTCAGTTACTTCCTCCGTCAGAGAAGACCACAAATGTAGAGGGAGAGATGCCCAGTACCAATTTATATTGCTGACAATTTAGGGCCAAATTGCCATTCAAGACCATTTTCTCTGGCTGGTAAATAAAAACAAAAAGAAGAACTGCTATAGGCAGCAGACTCTGAGGCTACATTTGTTTCTGCTGAATATACTGTCTACCTTGAGAAGATATTACTCCACCAATGTATCATCCCCTGGAATGGGCATGAAATGAGACCCCTTGGGAATACTCTGAATGATTCCAAGGGCAGACAGGCCAAGCCTTCCCAGGACCTTATGGGCATCTCTGCGGAGGAGCTGTAGCATCCATCTAGTGTACATTTTTCTAGGAATGCAAACAAGCATCTTTGAAGAAAATCAGGTTGGCTTATCAAAGCTCATTTTGACCTCTTGTCACAAGTGTAACCCGACCCCTATTCTTTGTGTAAGCTTACCTACAAGAAAGATCCTCCCATTTCTGGGAGGGGTCTTGGAGAGGTTTCAAAAGGTTTGGCCTCAAGATCAAGAGGAGATTTTTGCCTGGATGGAGAATGGAGGAGGAATCAGAGAAGGAGATGGCTGAGGGACAATTTAGAATGCAGAGCTGAATAAGGATCCAGTGTAAATGGTTATGATAGACCACACATGTGGTGGATAGGGCAGGAATAAAGCTGATATTTCCTGAAGCCTGCATGTGAGTGGATTTTCTCCTTACCACCACCCTGACAGCTGAAGGGGAAAGGCCTCCATCACCATCCACCACCATCCAAGCCCATCCAAAGGGCTCTGATGCTACAACAGGACTCTAATTTGGTAAATCCACTTTATTATGTCCTGCAAAGGAAACTGGATGAGGAGGCTTTTGGCCTGTTTCTCCCTTCTAGGGGAACTTACTGCCAGCATGAAGATAACCATGCATGTCCAGGACTTCGCATCAACATGTCCTCTGCCAGGACAAAAAAAACTCTATTTTTTTCCTTTCAGGAAAGAACTTCTCATTTCGTCTTCCTCTGAAGTGGAGTGAGCCACTGTGATGACAACTCCATTTTCAAATGCATTCCACTGTGTGTTTGCTGAGGGAAACAGTCTTTACCTTTTGAACTCAGATAGCTGGTGAAAGCAAATGGGTAAGCCCTTTCATTCTCTCCTTTCTAATTAACAGGGAAAAACTAGCACTCCTATCCCTGGCTGATCACCAAAAGCAGAAATTTCACAGATTTTCCTTGACAAACCTATGATAAAGGAGCACAACAAGGGACACCTTATCAGAGTCATGGCGGTCCTCCTGTTGGCATCTTTCTAGGAGCTAGCAGCAGCCAGGATTTCAGGAAAGGGTGGTAAGGAGAAGTGGAAATCATTCCTTGTTCTGAGTCCCATAACCTTGGGCCTTCTTGACTATAAATCAGAAGCATTTGAAAATTCACCACATCCTTTTTCTGCCTGGGCCTGTGGAATTGCTTCCTTTAATCCGGCAAAAGGATGCCTGTGGCTTCAAGCCTTTAGGATATTCCAGTCTACGTGAGACAAGCGTGTGGTCAGCTAATGAGTTGGGTGTCTACTGAGGTTTGGGACAATAGATTGTTGTCGAGCCCCACCTGACTCTTTTCTTTTCCTGCAGAGGATAAAAACATTCTTGCCTTATGAATCATGCTGATTTGTTTGGTTCTTTCATTTTATTTTATTTTCTTCTTAAAAAAATGTACACAGGAAATGTTCCTCTCCAAAAGCATAGAACTGAGCCAATGTTCCTATGTTCTGAGCTTCCTATGTTATGAGCAACTTCATCACCTATCATGAGTGCTCCAAAATAAAGATTGTAGGAGCACAGTTTTCCTGTAGAAATGTCACTGAGTTACATAAATTCAAGGCATGCTTTGGCCCATGGTCACTCCACAAATATTTATCAAGTGGAGTTCACTGGGGTCAATGGGATGAACGGTATGGTGGTTATGCCTCCTCCCTCAGATTTACTCGAGACCCACACAAAATCACACAGGCTCTATTTTATTTTGTTTCAACAGAGTTGTTTGGATATTGTAAGATGGACAGCCATACTGGAAGTGCTAGTCTTTTTGCATTAGAGAGCTGACAGTTGGTGTGCCAACAAAGTTGGACAGAAGGCCCAGGTGGCTGCTATTTGAAGCTGAAATGTACCCCTTTGGCCTTGGAACATGCAGCTGCAAAGCCAGGCTCCCCGGCTAACAAGTGTGCAAACAACACCATGTCCAGTCTTCATTTGGAACCTGACTACAGCCTATCACACAGGAAATCCAAGTCTGAGGTTGTCTGAATAATTCAGAGGGGCCAGTTAAAACAGAGGGTGGAGAAAAGGGTTGTCATAGTCTACACAAAGCCAAGCCAATTTGTTATTGGAAAACTTGGTCAGATATCACTCAGAATCAGTCTTACATGTCAATTTGAATACATACATGTAAACATGCACACAGGCATTACTGGGAGAGGTTCTGGAGAAGATACAGACACTGCAGATGATTTAAAGAGAATAGGTTGAACTGGGTGTGTATGGTTCAATCCATTGAATAGAACTGAGGCTTCTCTTGGTAAGAAAAATTCTATTTGCAGACTTGAGTCTCAAGTCCCTGCTTGAATGTATTTACTTTACACTTAATATGGTGGCCCTACAAATTTGAGATTTGTTGCTAAATTGCTAATTGCTAAAGCCGTCTCCTTGTAAACTTTCTCTAATGTATAAATAGGCATGCACATTTATCTATTATATGGTAAAATATTAATAGAATTAATTTATTAATTAATTATATATAGAATTAATTTATTGATTAATTCTATATATAATTAATTTATTCATATAGAGATACATTTCAATATATCCCCTACTAACTATTGACTGCTATATTATCTCATCATCATTAGCTCAGAAGTGACAGTGAATTTTTTTGTCATATTAAATACCAAAGTGGTCAGAGTGATAGTACAGTGGGTACGACATTTACTTTGCACATGACAGACCTGGGTTCAATCCCCAATAACCCATATGCTCACGTAAGCCTGCCAGGAATAATTTCTGAGTGTAGAACCAGTAGTAATCTGAGTGCCATAAGGTATGGCCCAAAAACAAACGAAAAAGAAATCCCCAAATTAAATAAGTGTCCAACACCACTAATACAATCTTGTGATTGTTCTTTTCAAAAGTACATAATTTTTTTTCTCAGTTCAGAATCAAAAGAGTTATCCCATTCATCTTATTACATCATTTCACTCCACTGTATTATTTTCTCTGATTCCTATCTTCAGTCAACATCCAAGTCTTCATCAGTCTTGATGCTCAATGAGCCCTTACTCCTGCCTTCTGGATCAGGTCACCTATCTGCATACCTTGCAGATCTCATTCTCCAGACACAATGAGCTTTGCTGGTTTTTACCATGCTAAGAAGACATTCCCAATTTTGATTTTTCCTTTCATTGCATTTCTTGTTATCAGGAACAGATCTCTCATAATTACTGCTCTGTTTGAAATCTATTTCCTCTGAAACAATAAAGCTTCAGAAACATTTTTCTGTTTTGACTATTGCTGTCTGTATCCCCGGGAACAGAAAAATCCAGCCATCTGTTGATATCTGTTGAACAAATGAATGAACATAATTGAGTGGTGATATGAATCAAATACCTGAGCTATTGATGCTTTAATAAAACAATGGATTTACTCGATTTTAATTTTCTGTCAAAGGGACCATCTCCAAGAGCATTTGGCTCTCGGCCTTCTTTGACCTGAGCATTTCCACAGTGATAACTTCTGCATTGTTGGATACTCTCTTGACTATTATGATGCTATACTTCTCCAAATGAGGCTCAAGAGCTTGATTAGTAAGAGAAAGTTAGATTTGAAGAGAGTCTCTTCCTATTGTCTTTGAAATATTCTGAGTGAGACTAACTAGGAAAAGGAAGACCAAAGATGTTTGTTTTCTCTTTTCTGTGCTTTGTTCATCACAACATTTGCCACCATCATTGTACTATTTGAATGTCTAAGATTTCCCATCATGTGGGAAACAGAATTTCTATGGCGGAAGGACTGTCTGTCTGGTTTAGATTTGGCAGTTCCACACCTGGCACTTCTAAAGGGTTACACCTAGTTCTGCACTCAGGAATTATTCCTAGTGATTTTCAGGACACCATAAGGGATGCCAGGGATAGAAGTGAGATTGGCTGCATGCAAGACAAGCTCCCTTCAAGTGGTACTGTGGTTCAGCCCTCTGGGGCTAATAAATGCTAATAAAAATGTGTTTATTATGTGTATGTTGATGGATGGATAAAATTGTTTCAGATTGGTTGGTGTTTCTGTTTTGTCATATTTGTTTATCGTTCCCAAATTATTATTATTCTCCTTCTGTCAGTCTGGATAGACCATTGTTTAATTCCATTATGACTCATTTTTCTTACAGAACAACCAGATCCCTTGTAAGGCCCAACTATTCCTAAATTTCTTTAAAAAAATTTTTCCCTCAATTTTTAGGAAGCAATTAAGGAAAACCAAGTTCTGGAAATGGATGATAATAATGGATACATGGCAATGAGTATATTAATGGTGCATAAGACTATACTTATGAATAATTAGAAAGTCAAATCTATATCTATTTTATGATAAAGAAATATCTTATTAAAAAGAAAGCACATGAGATTTCAAAATGTGACAGCTTGAAGTTTCGAAAATAGTATTCATATCTACCTTTGCTTCCATCTTGTATACACATATCTTTTGCCATCTTAACACCAGCTTCAGCAACAGACATTCTCTTTGGAAGAATATGATATATTTTCATTAAAAAAAACTAGCTAAATTTCTACAACATAGTTCCATTATTGCATAGGTTCATTTTTCAAGTCCTCTTGAACAAGGAGTCTTGTTTCCTAGAATGTTAGTGCTTGATAAAATGCCTGTATAGTAAACCTAAGAACAACCTATAATTTTACCCTGAATGTGGTCATCTGAGGGAATCTCAGCATTTTTCCACCATTATTTATTAGTTTCCACTTTTATTGCTTTTTCAAAGCACAGAAATGCGGGTGAAATTTCAAACAGCTTAATTAAACATCAGATGCATGTCCCTGATAAGCCTGGCACAGAAACATGCATTCCATGATTCTCAAATAGCATAATCGAATTAATTTCTTTCTAGAACACAGAGGTCATAAACACAATCATCTGAAACACTTAGTGTCCTGCCAGCTGGCACTTCCTCATTTCCAGTTTCCACACACTGTCATTTTGTTCCCATTTGTGAGAAACTGTGGATTTCTCCACTCTGGTGGATGGTATTAAGTTACAGACTATTCGGTTGAGGTATTTTTTAATGAACTAATTACATGTTAGTTAATAATAGAACATTTGCCAACAATCAATTGTTGGTTATCACTTTGAAAGAAGTTTCCCCAACCTTCTATTAGGAATGTCTGAGAATAGGACTGACCTGTGAAAACAAGATGATTCCCCAAAGCTCTGTTATTGATTTAGAAATAAATGCATGCATATTAGATATCAGTGTTATTAACCATAAAACATCACAAGTATCTATAAAACACATTTTATCTTTCTCTCAAAATAATGCTACTGTTACTGATGTCTGTATTTAATTTTATCAGTATCAACTAAAAGATTAAAATATGACTCTTCCTGGTAGACCATCATTCAAGTCAAATCCAAAATCCTATGAAGGTGACCAAGATCATAGATATCATTGTGTTCACCTCATTAGCACCCAACTCTTCACCATCTAACTTTGGATCCTGGGGTCAATTGTCCACTTGCTTTGTGTGGGTCAGTAATGTGTTTAAAGAGCCAAACAATCTTTGCTTTGAGGCAGCATTGCATTTTAGACTTGTACTAGTTCCTCTACCTTTGTGGTGCTGTTCTCAGCTTCATAGGAAACTCATCTCTCTACACTTGGCTTCCAGACTCCTAATTTTCTCTTGAACTTATCCTTGAAAAGACAAGAAGCTTTGGGGAAAGGAAATGGACCAGAGACCCTGTGTTGCTGCTGTTGCTGTTACTAATGCTGCTACTTCTGTCACTTCTCTTTCTTCATCCCGTCCAGACTTCCCCAGAGCATCTCAGAGGGAGCAGCATCCTCTGGCCTTGGCTGATACCTTATGGATCTATTGCATTTCTCAGGCCTTTGGCTACCAGGATAAGCAGCTCCCTACTGTCCTAAATAGACCATGGTTTTCAATTTCCTGATTGAATATTACTAAGATACCACATGAAATATCATTGCCTCCTGAGGCCATGTTCTTTTCTCATTCATTTCTGATGCTTTTCTCAATTACAGGCTTTTTCTTGACATATTTTGGTGTCTTTTTTACACAGGTATTCGTAAAATGTGCTTTCTGCCTCTCTGAAGAACCACTTGGATTTGAGCGATGAGAAAAGAAAGTGGGAAAGGCAGTTATTTATAAGGCCCTATAGCTTCCCCCCAATGTCTGCATCTTGAAGTTCAGCTTCTCCTTCACAGCAGGACACACATTCTTGGTGAGGTCACATGCACTGAGAGATCTGATGTCATCTTGCACATAGTGTCACAAACATGTTTAATAATGCATTGTTGCATCTTAAACCCCAAAATGGAATATTTTGATCTCCCAGCCAAAGCCAGGGTCCAGATGGTAGACGTGTTAGCCAACAGCCCCAAGAGCACGGCACAGTTCTTCCCACTGGGACAGAACACAGATGATTCTTACAGACTGAGGGTTCAGTTTTACAGCATAGAGCTGATGTCACCACTGAGTGTTTGTTTTCACTTGGCTTTTCTTTGTTTCCCCTCTTTTAGCCATCTACCATGGAGTTTCTCAGATTTTACCCAAGAGCAAGAAGCTACACATGTGTGTATACATGTGTGATAAAAATCATTGCCATTTTTATAGACCAAGCAATCTGGAAGTGATTTTCTCACCTTACACCTAAGAGTATACCTTCCACCTAAGAGTTTAAGAACTATAAAAAATGGACATATAAAGTGATATTGAGCAGGTAAGGCACTTGCTTCACACAAAGCCAACCCAGGCTTGATTCCCTACATCCCATATGGTCCTCCAGATACAGCCAGTAGTAACCCTTGAATATCACCAGGTGTGGCCCCAAAATAAATAAACAGGAACCATAAAAAGACTGCACAGAAAGATCAAGGCAATCTAGTCTTTCTGAAATGGATATATGGAATTTAACAATGGGATAAAAATATACTGTTCCTTCAAATCATTAATTGATGGATAACTTCCAATCTAAACTCATTTTTTATTTCTATATTTTCCCCACCTCTACCCAATAATCATGTGCTCCTACTCTTGATTAGATGATTATTATCTAACCCTAGCATCCAAATCTAATGTTCTCTTCACTCCACAGCATGAATTTACTATGACAACTCTTTCTATATATCTTTTCTTGCCTGTTGTTCTTCCGAGCTCACTTTTCACTACTTAGAAAAATCAGACTTAGTGGCCAGAGTATAGCACAGTGGTAGGGCTTTTGCCTTATATGCACCAACCCTGGAAAAACCCCAAAATAATTCCCAGCATCCCATATGGTCCTCCAAGTCTACCAGGAGTGATTTCTGAGCCCAGAGATAGAAGTAACCCTTGAGTTCCTCCAGCAGTGACCCCCCCCAAAAAAAAAACAAATAAGAGAGAAAGAAGGAAAGAAAGAGATAAAGAAAGAATGATAAAAAGAAAGAAAGAAAGCAAAGAAAGAAAAAGAAAGATTGAAAGAAAAAGTAAAAGAAAGAAATAAGAAAGATAGAGAAATAAAGAAAAAAGAGCTCTCTCCCCCCTTTCTCTCCCTCCCTCTCTTTCCTTCTCCTTCCCTCTCTCATTCTCTTTCTCTCCTTCCTTTCCTCTCTCCCTTAATCTTCCCCCTCTTTTTGTTTTCTCTTTATTTTCTCTCGTCTCTCTCTCTCTCTTTCTCTCTCTTAGTTTTAGGGCCACAAAGGTTGGTGCTAGGTAGTTACTCCTAACTCTGTGCTCAGAAGTTGCTCTTGGCATGCTCTGGGGACCCTATAGGTTGCCAGGAATCAAACTTAGGTCGTCCTGGAAGGGCTGCGTGCAAGGAAAAGACACTACTGCTGTGCTTTCTCTCTGGCCCCTCTCCTCTCTTTGTTCCTCTCTTTCTCTCATCTCTCTCCTCTCTCCACTCTCCATTATAAAAATGAAGGAAGGAAGGAAGGAAGGAAGGAAGGAAGGAAGGAAGGAAGGAAGGAAGGAAGGAAGGAAGGAAGGAAGGAAGGAAGGAAGGAAGGAAGGAAGGAAGGAAGGAAGGAAGGAAGGAAGGAAGGAAGGAAGAAAAGAAGAAGAGAAGGAAGAAGGAAAGAAAAGAAAAGAAGAAAGAAGAAGAAAGAAAGAAGAAAGAAGAAGAAAGAGAAAGAAAGAAAGAAAGAAAGAAAGAAAGAAAGAAAAGAAGAAAAAGAAGAAAGAAAGAAAGAAGAAAGAAAGAAAGAAAGAAAGAAAGAAAGAAAGAAAGAAAGAAAGAAAGAAAGAAAGAAAGAAAGAAAGAAGAAGAAAGAAAGAAAGAAGAAAAAAGAAGAAAAAGAAAGAAAGAGAAAATGAGAGAAAAAGAGAAAGAAAGAAAAATCAGACAGTGTTCTCAAGTGTCACTCTGCAAACATCCTAGACCTAGAGCATGGCCCAAACTGATCCTGTGGTAGCTATATCTTTAGAAATACATAACTCTCAAAGATAAGAGAACCCAAACCAACAATTGTTTTTGGAAGCCAGTACTGAGATGACTGTGAAATGATTTAGACATAAAGAAACAGAGGTACTCAGCCAGCAGTGAAGCAAACCGAAAATAAAATCAAATTTATATTCCATAACACTCAAATGCTCAGTGTGACCTCATCTACCTCGAGAAGTAGGAGTAAAGATACATATATTAAAATGTGTGTGTGTGTGTGTGTGTGTATATATATATATATATATATATATATATATATAAATAGTTGAAAGTGTTTTTTTAAAGTGGGCAAATTGCCATTTCTCTAAGTCAATGTGGTGTATAAATCCTCTCCTTGATATTGTCTAGAATGTACCAAACATAGTATCTTCAGTAGCAGCAAAGAAGATGGATGGTACAGTCTTCTGTATTGAACTGAATCATTCATCAGACTCACACAGAACACAAAACCGTCTGCACTCTGTGTCCATTTGGCTTCCAGAGCACTGGCTTGCCAGTTGGGGGTTTGAAAAAATATTCCTCAGAAATTATCTCTGCCAGAAAAAAACAGAGCTATTGACAATAGACATCTCCATGACAACCAGCAGGCAACTCTCTTTATTGTAAAACTGGTAGCAAGCACATGGAACAACATACTCGGGGCTAAGTAAATCTCATTTCCCTGAAGGTAAAACCTATAGATGAAGCTTAAAATTGAATAATCTGGGACCATAGTAATAGCATAGCGGTAGGGCATTTGCTTTGCATGCAGCTGACTCAGAAAGGACCTAGGTTCGATTCCCAGCATCCCATATAGTCGCTGAGCTGTCAGGAGCAATTTCTGAGAGAAGAGTCAGGAGTAACCCCTGAGCACCACCGGGTATGCCCCAAAAAACAAAATAATGAAAAAATAATAAAACTGAATAATCTAGAAATAGTCATATAGCCATGCCATTTAAGACATGCTCTCATCAGCTGAAAGATAATATGCACACCTACTTTATTACAGTACTTAGTACAATATAGTACTTCATACAGTACTAAGTACAGTGCTTAGTACAATAAAAAATTGAAATCTATATACACAAAGGAATTCCATGCATCTGTAGGGGGAAATCTTGCCATTTGCTGCAATGTGGTTGGGCTTGTAGGTTATCAAGTTAAGCAAAATAAATCGGGGAAGAAGGACAAATACCAGATATTTTTACCCAGCATGAAAATAAAGAGGAATAAGCAAGGAACTAGGTAGTATCAAACAATGACAAACACTTGGCCTCAAATTACAAAACCAATTCCCAAAGAGTAGGGGGTGGGATGAGGAGAAAATGAATACTATTGTTCGAAAGAAATAAAACAGTCTGAATCTGGGTAAAGAAGCTTTTCATGACAAGAGCTACAGAAAAGCTTATTTTATTAAATAAAATATATAAGGGCTGGAGAAATAATACTGTGAGTAGTAATAATGTGAGTATTCATTAATAAATGACCTTCATATAGCCAATCCTGGTATGATCTCCAGCATTCTAAATGGTTCTCTGAGCCCTGCCAGTTGTGATTTCTGAATGTAGAGCCAGGAGTAAATATTGAGCACCACCAACTGAAACCAAATAATTGTTTTTAATTATATGATTTGAGGCAAGCTAACTAAGCAAAGGGCTTGCCTTACAGAAAGCTAACCTTAGATTCCTGGCACCAAGAACAGTCTTCGAAGCCCCACTGGGAGTGGCTCCAAAACAAAAATAATCAATGTATGTGGTGCATACAGTTAATCTAAAACACATTGTCAGGCCAGGATCATTGCTTGTTTCTTTGCTCTTGAGTCATACCTATGTTAATCAGATTCACAAGACGATGAACCCTTTGAAGCCAGGGATCCTTTCACTTCCTGTTTGCTTCCTTGTTTAGCCTGAATCCTGACCCAGAGTTAGCATGTAGCAATTGCTTATGAAAATATTTTTATAGAATTATTTTGGCCCAAGTTCTACGATAATTCTAGGATATCATAGAAATCCAATTCAAGTGCTCTTCCCAAAGAAAAACTGCTAACTACATAAGTGATGTCATCATACTCAGTCTTGAATTTCCCAGTGCATCTTGAAAGTCCCAGTGCAGCTGTTATTTGTGGGTCATTTTTGAAGTCTACTCAGTCTTGGTTTTTGGCCAGCAATTTAATTAATGTTCATATCTCATTGTAGCAAAGAGAATATTTCAACATGTAATCTGACTTGGGCTGATAGTACACTACTTCTCAGTCTAAATGCTTCATGCCAATTGACAACCTAAAATTACATCATATTTTCAACATATAATTCTATAAAATTCTTATAATACTTAAGTCTTTATCTATCTCTTTTTTACAAAGTCCCTCTCTGCCATTTTTCTACATGTATGTTGATTTTAGGTTTTAAGAACAGGCTGTATATTTTTCCTGTTTAAGATTATTTGTATGTAGATCATCCTTCTGTCCACTGAGCCTATTATATTAAGATCTTATAAACTAATAGTACTCATTCCAAGTTCTCATAATGTATAAATTGATCTGCATGCTTTTTTAAGTGAACTCAAGTTATTCATTAATATGTGGACTATATTTAACATGATTGAAGCCCATAACACATCACTAATATATCTGTTAACAGACATTCTTTAAGCTTGCCCCTTCAACTAATTGCAAAATCTCAGATGATAGGCATTTACTTTGTCTACAAAAATATCTTGAAAATGTATGTTATAGTCTGTGTTCCATAACAACAACCAGAATAAAAATCATACAATTATGATGAATGTGCCAGGCATCATGCAGAATAACAGTAATGAAAATTTAAAACTCATCGCATTGTCGTAATTCCTTTTCTAGGCACTAGACTTTATATAATCTGTGACTCTAATAACACCTTCTTTATTTCTACATATATCTGTCAAATGATTATAATAATATGATACTTTCATGCTTTCACTTGTAGAGATCAGTTCAACACTCTGAAAATTGGATTTTTTCAAGCTTCAGCATTTTTCACATGAATTTTATCAAAGTGTTTCCATATCCCAAACCAAGTCAGCCCATGAGCAGTGATGGGCAAGATCTTCTCTAGAACAAAGAATCTGAGGGAGCCTAGAAATGATGGAGCTCCCTTACCTCCATAGACAATCAGGGATCTCTGCTTCCAAAATTACTCCAAAGCATTATCACAACCACTTCTTACAGTTTGATCGCAGGATCTCCAGCCCAGAATCTCCATCCATGAGCTCTTGGAATAATAAATTGCTTGCTTGCATTTCAGCAGAGCATGGTTGAATGGGTTTCACTTTGGATTGAGCAAACTTCTCACACTGGGTTCAGATGCTTTTGATATTCACCCATCCAAAGAGGTCTAATGAAGCACTACCCCCCACCCCACAACCTTTAAAACCCATGGGGACTTGATAGGAAATGTAGCTCACTTTGCCTTGACGTGTTTACCTCTTTCATCACTAAAAATAGTGTTAAGAAAGTGCCTTTGATGTACAAAATGATTTTTTAGAGTATTTTTATAAGCCCTTTGTCTTCAAAAACAGGAAGCTTTATTTTGTGATAAATAAACAAACTCAAAGTTCCGAGGAAGGAGGTCTCTGGGGAACTCCAGATTCAAGAGGTTGAGTGGATCCTAAAATTGACCCTATACCTTTCCATGTCCTTTGGTTTACTGTGGTTCCCCAGTTTTCTCTTAATATCAGACCATAGAGCTGAGTGGGAATGTAGAAGGAACAGAACAAATAGGAGAAAATGGACAACAATTAGCGGTGAGATGGAAGCTTGATTCCCCAGGGTGCCAGGGATTGAACAATAGATTCAATACAAGATGACGTGATAATTAGTGTCTTGTATGATGAGAAGACATGGGACTCCTGCTAATTGCTCAGAGACCTTTAGGGTTGTACAAGGGATGATAAGAGGATTGTGGTTAGTGCCAGGGATGGAACTGGCATTAGTCACATGAAAGAAAAGTACATTGACTTGTAGTTTCTTTCTCCGTTTCCTATTTTAAGCTTTTACCCTCAGTTATCTGTTCATCTACTCCAGATAACTTTCATGCAAAAGACAAATTTGTCCTCGAATCTTCCATTAGCTGTAAACCACCAAGCCTGGCTGCTTCCAGAAGTCAGAAAGCACCTCATCATACACTCTGCATTCTGCCTACTGTGAACCCGTTTGGGTCCCAGAAATGTTTGCCACATGGTGTTAGGGAGATGGCAATGTGGGTGGGCATCCCAGAGTAAGCTGTAGCATCCCACAGGAAAAACAGGCTTGGCTGCTCTGAATGCCTTTCACCAGTATTGGCAGAAGCCCTTGCCTGGCACTTTGGTTCCCAGAGGTAGGCATCTCTGCAATTTCAGTCCACTTCCAAATATTCTCAACAAAATGCAAAGCACTCACTCCTTGGCTTGTATTTCAGAGGCAGTTGGAGCCAAAGACCTATCTGCATTTTTTTTCTTTTATATCCTAATTCTGAACTCAGTTTTCTTTTACATTTGGCCCTGGCATCTAAAATCAGGGGGAAAGGCAGATTCCAACAAAAAAGCTATTGAATCTAAGTTAACCACATTAGGATTTAAAAATAAAAACACCCAGAAAGCAGTTTGGTAAATCGATTAGATTCACATGGCTTTTTAAGTAGTCTGACCAAAAATGTAAAATAATAATAATAATAATAATAAAGTACTTTTCTCATCTCATCCCTCTGTATCAAATTAACATAGCATTCTTTCCTTTTGAGGTTTAATATTTTTTCTTAAGATACTTCATTTATCTCTTTACTCAAGCTATTTCTGAGATAATCAAAAGCTCTACCACATTTAAAATAATCAGATATGCATATGGAATTTTCATTAGGAATTTAAAGAACCCGGTAATGCCCAGTCCATTGCTCAAACATTTTTTCACCTCTTGCCACTTCCAACAAAACCAGTCCACCCTAGTCATGAAATTCTCTGTTTATTTATGCATCAGCTTCTTGGAGAATGTAAGTTCTTGGAGAATGTAACAGCATGCATCTAAGTACAGGGATCATCAAGACTAACCTACAGGTAGGTGAAAAAAAAAAAAGACTGAAGTTCCTTTCTTAACTGTCTCTGAAAGAGATAAAACTTGGTATTTCCTTTATCTTTCGTTCCTCTTCCCCTTTTTGAAAGAGGCCCAATCTTCTGAGTGAAGGCATTTTTTCTATATTGGAAAAGTAATAACCACAGAGTTCACCAAGCATATGTAGAGAGAAAATTGCAGCAAGCAGGGTGGGAGCTCATAAAATCATGACTTCCTGGCAGAGAAAAGACAGAGAGAGGCCATAGAGGGGGAATGAAACCCTGCAGGAGTGTGAGCCCTCACTCTGTGAGGAAAGCTCCATCACTAAATTCATCAGATCCCCAGGAAACATCAGTGGTGTTAAAGAAGAGCAGAGTTAAATATCCAAAGCAGAGTAAATAACAATAAAATCCTGAAACCCAAACTTTCATAACTGAACTTAAAAAGGTGTCTGTCAACATGGTAGGCTGGGTGGTGGGGTGAGTATAAGGGAGGAAGCCTGGGAACATTGGTGGAGAGAAGTTGACCCTGGTGGTGGGATTGGTGTTCTTCAAACATTATATGTCTGAAACTCATCTATTACTAACTTTGGACATCACAATTTTGTAATATAAAAAAATGAATTCATCATTTAAAATCAAGATAATTATTAGCAAAACATTGAATTTTGGCTTATTAAAAGCCAGATAATAAATTTATAATTTTACTTCACAAAACATTTTTCCTCTATTCTATTGAGAATATTCTATGTAGAGGTAGAAGATCTTGTCTTTCTAATTGTCCTCTGCAGCATAAAGATCTTTTCTTGAGCAGAAACCAAAAAAAAAGGAAGGGAGGAAGAAAGGAAGGAAGAAAGAAAGAAAGAAGAAAGAGAGAAAGGAAGAAAGAAAGAAGAAAGAAAGAAAGAAAGAAAGAAGAAAGAGAAAGAAAGAAAGAAAGAAAGAAAGAAAGAAAGAAAAGAAAGAAAGAAAAGAAAGAAAGAAAGAAAGAAAGAAAGAAAGAAAGAAAGAAAGAAAGAAAGAAAAGAAAGAAAGAAAGAAAGAAAGAAAGAAAGAAAGAAAGAAAGAAAGAAAGAAAGAAAAAGAAAGAGAAAAAGAAAGAAAGAAAGGAGGGAGGGAGGGTGGGTGGAAGGGAAGGAGGGAGGGAGGGAGGGAGGGAAAGAGGAAGGAAGGAAGGAAGGAAGGAAGGAAGGAAGGAAGGAAGGAAGGAAGGAAGGAAGGAAGGAGGGAGGGAGGGAGGAAGGGAGGGAGGGAGGGAGGGAGGGAGGAAGGGAGGGAGGGAGGGAGGAAGGAAGGAAAATGAATAAAGAGATCATTAGCCCTTCTGCCCTGGACTTATCAGGTTTTCCTCCTCATTTCCTTATTTCTGTCCACTTATCCGATTCCTGGAAATGACCTCCACACCTGTCTTCCTTTTTTCTCCCACCACATCTGTTCCTCCAATTCTTGCTCTCAAATGATTCTTTTTTTTTCCTGTGCCCACTGTAGACATTTTACCTTAGCAAGTCTATATTCCTCTATGCGTTTCCTGACAGGAACCCCTATTTCAATTCTTCATTCATTCAAATTGGAATGGCATTGTTTTTGACAAATTCTTTCTTAGTTTTTTTTTTTATTTTCTTGATGTCTCTACCTGATGAATAGATTTGGACTTGGTAGTTACTTCCCAAGTATGCCTTTTCTCCCTGACTATTGATCTCTGATGCTAGAGCCTTTAATATTTGCACTATTGGCTCTATAATAATAGTGCATTAGGAATAGCACTTACCTGGCATGCAGCCAATCTGGTTTCAGTACCTGGCACCCTATATAGTTTGATAAGCCCTGCCAAGGGTGATCCCTGTGCCGAACCATGAGTAAGTCCTGAGCACCACTGGTATGGCCAAGACAAAACAAACAAACCAAAAAACTGAAGTATTTCCCAATATGTAAAATCTCAGTACTATTATCTAGCACTACATATATCTGTTGTTTTCCCCCTCTTATTAAGTCTTATGTCTCACTTCTTTGAAAACACTACCACGGTCAAATTGCATAGCCATAATTTGCCCAATAATTCACCCCAATCCTTTCTCTAGATCTTAATTCCCTCAGTGACCAATGCAAAAAACACCTTCACATTTGGAGTGTCTCATACCTACATATTTTATTAGCCTGAAACTGACTGACTTTCTGGTCTGTTGTATTAAACTCTCACTTACAACATGACCTTTTGTATTCTAGGCCTTTTGCATCTCAGACTACACTGAAATAATGAGGATGTTAAAAATTCATTTTCCACTAGCTTTCTATAGTTAATTAAAAGCACTATGGACATATATTACTTTGTTTAATAAATATAATTTTTGCCAGAAACAAGCTAGATAATTAACATTTGAGGAGCACCTAATAAATGCCAGTCTTTGTGGGTTGCTTGGGATCTTACTCCACATATAATTCTCACACTAACCCTCAGGGATAAATATTCCATCCACGCAACCATCCAGGAAACTGAGACTTAAGAAACTTAGGAAATTTTCCAAAAATCACAGAGGAGTGTATGCCACTTCCAGATTTCAACCAAGTAGCTCTAGAGATAATTAAATAAAATAATGCACAGGTCTGGCATGGAATAGGCCCTAATGCAGGCTGTTCTATGTCCCTGTCTGTAAAATTTTTCCAGGGATATGCTTCATGTCCTCCAGAGAAGGAAAAAGCAGAATGCCATCCAAAATACCTTTATAGCCATTCTGGACGTTTTTCTTTCAAAGAATTTCAGCTCAGAGGGATCTTAGATGATTTGTGAGGAGAGACAAAGTCTGTTGTAAGAACAAGGCAAAGAACGGATTTTCTCTCCTGGCTTTGTCGTCAAGAGGAAGAAGATACATGACCTGGAAGGATGAGGGGCAGGAAGCCCTAAAACGAAGATTTGAGAGACTTGATGCTTTCTACCTGTGAAGCTCCATGTGCAGTCTTCCGTAAGAACCATGAATGTCACTACACAACTGACAGTGAAGCATCCTATGTCCCTACTTTTTTCTGCCAGTTTTTATTTCTTACACAGTTGTAATTATTCTTGTTTGGATTTGGGAAGACCTTGAGTCATTTCTTTTGGTTATGTTTTATTCAGTTAGATAAATGCTTTTAAATAGTAACTATTATTTTATACTCTTGGGCATGCCCACCATCTAAGAGCCAGGATGCCTCCACCAATTTCCCAAGGATATGCTTTCATTGGGGATTTTCTAATCTTACGCTTTGCTTTTGTTATAAACACCACTTATGAGTGAGAGCATCTAATGTTTGTCTTTTACTTTGTTGTATCATATTTGACTTCTTTTGTGCTCCCATTCCACATCTGGTTAAACCGATTATCTTTTAGTTCTCCCTTCAGAATCTCACCAGATTCCAAACTATTGGTCCAAACATGAAAGATCTCTCCCTCCTCTTTCCTTCTCATTCTTCAATTACCTCAACAGTCTATTGACTCATTTCCTTGCTTCTGCTCTAGTTCAGAAACCAGAGTGAGCCTATTATGAGCTCATTTAGCCTACATCCTCCCCATCTTTATACTACCCTGCCAAAGCAACTCCATTATTTGAAGTATATGTGCCCATGACCAGCCAGAATCAAATCCTTATAACTCAGCAACTTTGCCCTTTCCTACCAACCTCCTTAGTGTACTACCAATTTGGATACTCCCCACTGATCATAAGCACTTATTTGCTTCTCTTACTGGTCCCTTACCCTTATCACTTTACCTAGAATACTTCTTCCCCCACCTATACATATAACTCACAATTGACTTCATCCAATTGATGAAGTATCCAGTGTGACTTTGGAAGAGAGCTCTGTATTTCCAACCTATTTAAAATAGTAATTCCTTCTTTTACTGATGACTCTGGTAGTCCTATAGTGAAATAAAATTTTTGAGAAAGAATTGAGGTGCTACTTATATCTATGCCACTACAGCAAACTACACAGTCTTGACTACCTCCCAGTTTCTTTGCTGTACAACTATCAGAATATGAATAATGAATAAGTGAGTTTTTAGAAAGCTCTATAAGGATGGCAGCGTCACTTTGTTCATTGTGTTTTTTGTTTGTTTGTTTGATTTTGGGGCCACACCTGGTGACTCCCAGGGGTTACTCCTGGCTATGCACTCAGAAATTGCTCCTGGCTTGGGGACCATATGGGACACCGGGGAATTGAACTAGCTAGCGTGGGCAAGGCAGATAGCTTACTCTTGTGCCACTCATTGTATTTTTATCCTTAGAGACTCAACCATGTACTGAGTATTTGTTCAGTTGATAAATAGTATTGGTGTTGCAACTACTGACACTAGTTACATCTCCAGCACCACAGACGATCTTCTGAGCACCATCAGGAGTAATACATGAGCACACAGTCACTAATAATGCCTAAACATTACTGGATATGACCCTTGGATAAGTAAGTGAACAAACTTGAATTAGTGACTAGGCCTTCTCTTTGACCCTAAGGTGGACTGTCTTTGATGTTTGATCAGGATGACCCAAGATTGTTCCCAATTGGGGCCGGCGAGGGGTGTCTGCCTTGCAAGCGCTAGCCAAGGAAAGATCGCGACCACGGTTCGATCCCCCGGCGTCCCATATGGTCCCCCCAAGCCAGGGGCAATTTCTGAGCGCTTAGCCAGGAGTAACCCCTGAGCATCAAACGGGTGTGGTTCGAAAAATTAAAAAAAAAAAAAGATTGTTCTCAATTAACTCTACTTCCTGATATATACACTCTTGTATAATTTATTCCCTGTGAATATAAGTAAGAATTTACCAAGAGAATAAAGCAAAGGTGAGTACATGACATCAGATTATAACACTTGGCTGGTTAAAAGTTCTCTCCTTAATGACTTTGATTATATAAAGTGCCATGTTGGAGAGACTCACATGACAAAGAATTGATGTGACTTCCAGCTAACATCCAACAAGAAATGTTCATCAAGTGAATAGCCCATGGGGGACATGAATTCTGTCAACAGCATTATGGACTTGATAGCAATTTCTTCTCTACATAAAACTTCAGATGAGAACTTTGCCTTAACTGACACCTGAACTACAGCCTCATGGAGGATTCTGCTTGGATTTGATGCACTGAAACTGAAATAATAAAAGTATGTTATGTTAGGCCTCTAAGTTTGTGATTATAGAGTTGTGTAGCAGCAAAGAAGTAATATACTGGGTGAGCAGTGACTAACAAATAGACAATGAAAGTGATTCTGTGCCAATTTCTTAGTCAGGCCTGAGATAGGGGAAGTTTCTATATTTTGTCTCTGATAACACAGCTCTATGAGACACAAACTACCATGGAGAAATCTGGCTCTACCAGGACTGAACTGGGAAAGTTACTAGTAGGCCTTTTCAGTAACTCTTGAACCCAGTCCCTAAACCTTCCCCAACCAAGTGCCAGGAAAGGGATTAAATTCATCTACATACCTTCCTGACTAACTGTCCTAAGAATCAAATCTAAGATTCCAGGTGTGATGGTTATTTTTATATGACTCCTGAATGAGATCACAGTGTGCCCAGAAATGTGATCCTACATTATTCTGGTTATATCTGTGAAGATGTGTCTGACTGAGATTAAATATGGGAATCAACAGACTAAATTATTCTCCACTATGTGAGTGAACCTCACCCACTGAAATGAGCCATAAATGAAAGAGAATTTATTTTCCTACCAATGTTACATTGCTCTTCTGGTGTTGCTATTGCACTCATGAACTTAGGTCATTGAATCTCATGGATTTCTACATTTTCAAGAAAGAAAAAAGACAAAGGAAATATGTTGAAATCTCAAAAGTCAAGGAAGAAGAAAGGTTTTGGGAAGGAGTGGATATTCAATTATGTCAATAAGTATCAAAGGAGGTGGAGTGAGAAAAATTATGTGAGAAATTATTTTTTAAAGCCTCTAACTCAAGAACAAATGTAGGTGACTACTTAAGAATGTTTCAAAAAAGTGAGAAGAGTTAAGACATAAAACCACTCCAAGTACTTCACCAAACAGAAATCCTTGTGTGGCATATGCAATGCTTGCCAGCCATTTGGGAACCATAATCAGAAAAGACGGATATGCTTTGTTGAAATGACCCAGATGCTCTGTATCTCATTCATTTCTCTTTTTTTCCGATTGCTCTAATACTGCACTTGCTCAATCATGGCCCCTATGGTATGGATGTAGTTATATTTAAGATGTTTATATGTTTACAACTTTGGACAGAATGACCTAACATATATTCTGATCTAAAAATGTGTTTATATTATATAGACTTTTAACTTGTTGAAGTAAACAATCTTAATGGATTTGTTTTGGGGTTTGTTGTTTCCCCCCATTTTCTTCCTTCAAGTTGTTATATTTCCTCATCATCTAAATAAACATCTTTATATTTATTATTAAGGGCTGACACATTTGTCACCAAAATGTATCAAAACGTTTCATATTGCTTTTCTCTATATTGCATAAAAATGCCAACATACTTCAGGCCATTTATTAAAACAGTAGTTCAATAAAGAGAAAACGTGCATCAAACTATAATAACCACCATCATGCAAGTCATATGAATAAAGTAATAGAATAATTTAATCAGAAGAGTTTAAAAATACAGTGTAAGTTCCTATATAAAAAATTGTTCTCTAGTTCCCAAATAAAGTGAATAACTTGAGTTTCCATGATATCTGGCCTCAGTTCTTGTAGACTAATGAGATACTATAGATTTACCAGATATATCCTATCTTCTTTTTCCAATAAAATTTTAATATCTGCTTTTATCAATGAAATTTTAAAGCCAACTCCACATGCACGTCAGATTTGCTTTTATTGAAGAGACTCACAGGTTTATTTGCTTTACAACAATAAAAATAGAGATTGTTCATTTCATATTTTTCCATATGAATACACCAGCCATTTATAAAATTTTCAGACTCAAAGGAACTTATTCACAGTTGAAAAAGCTATACAGCACATCCTGTGATATGTTAACTAATAAAAACAGGGCAGCACTGTCATCTTTTCAGAGGGTTGTCAGCACAATGTCATTCATACTGATGCAGTAATTGGGGGTTGGGAATAACACTCCAAATTCAGACTATATGGATCTGAATTTGTACATACTTTGTACTCCGGCCCTGTAGCTGATTCCACTGTCTGCACTTGGTTATACCCTACACAAAAGTAGTTTGGTGGAATGATTGATCAGATCACATATGTAAATGAAGGACCAATAACAGGTCTTTACTATCTGCCCCCCTCCTTTGTAACATTGAGCACCCCATCTCTCTGAGCCACAATTGTGCTTTTGTTAGTCACAACAATCTTCATTTCCATCTACATATGGAAAGTAATGCTGACTTACATGCTGTGCAGATTAAATTGATGAAATATGTAAGCTTTCTAATTCTATAGACTTTTTTTTACTTTGATTTAAACCCAATAAGTATTTATTCATTTTAATCATTAATCCACTTGCCCATCTTTCCATAAAACTCATAATTATTTATAGAACAAATATGTGTGCTATATTATGATATAATGTGTACTGCATGAAGCAATTATTAGAGACACATATGAAGGAGATTATTATATATATTCCTTAAGGACCACCACCATAAGCTCTCTCTAATCTTTTTTTAGCTCTCTCTAATCTTGATGATAACAATGATGATGTGACAATAGTGGTTATAAGATGATGATAATGAAAATACTAACAGATCAATTATAGATATGTGGGTTCTACTTATCAAATCATTATTAAAATGATTTCAGTGAGTAGAGTGCTTTTCTTGCATGTGGTTGACAAGGATTTGTTCCCCATTATCACATACATTCCCCAGGAATGAGCACAGAACCTGGACTAAGCCCTGAATACTACTGGGTATGGTCCAAAGCTCTCATCTCTCCAAAAAGTAAAACAATTAAATCAAATTATATTTAGTTCGTGAATGCAATTCTGAGCCGAGGATTACTACGTGATAGGTAGCCACTTAATCAGACCAAGTATGTTCCTTACCATCATGAAACTATTTCTGAAATGTTTGGACCCTCTTGTATAGGAATTTAGATAGATTAAACTATGTCTCATACTTTTCTCCTTTTTCTTACTATCATACCATGGTATAGAATATAAGATTCAACCAATTTTGTGTGAGTACAACCTCACAGTTCCCTTTTCTCCTGCTCTGTCTTCTCTTCTAATACTCGGGAGTGGGGATCCATGGACCTTCATTAGTTGTCCAGATGTTACACTTTAGAAAGCCAAAGTTTTGGGTTCTGAAGGAGAAGACTTTGACTGTTGGGGGATAGTAAATGAAATAAGTGAAATTTTATGAAATTAATGACATTTTAACAAATAAAGAACTTTTTATTTGTCTTGCCAAACCTATGTGTGATTCTTTGCACACTTTTTCTGGCTTCCCAAAACATGGTCCAGTGACATAAAATAAACACATGTTTTCAGTAATACCCAATTTACTACCCTAGATTATTTCTCTTTATCTTACCATTTAGCCTCTTATTCCTCTTTTCATAATTTGTACAAAAAGGTATTTGCCTTTTTTAAAAATCTTCACTTTTCTGGGTAACATTGGCCAAGATAAAATATAATTAGGTCCCTGATACTTTCATGAACTGGATCTGTAGAAAGTGAACTACTTGGAAATTGGGGTATAAAATATAGAAAACATTGGTCCATTGTATGCATCTTAATTGACTGGTCTTTAATAGCAAGGGCTACCTGTCCTGGCAGTATAAAGCCTTCCTCAAACCATTAGTAGGTCATTCTAGAGTCTGACTTATAAATGCAGGTCCTTTTTCCATTATCATTCATGGATAGATTTTTGGAAAGAATGAACTTTCTGGGCCTCATTACCTTTTTAAAAAAATTTTTTTTATCTGTTTAATTCCAAAAGTAAGGGGAGTTAGAGCCTTTTCCTACAGGATTAAAGACAAAAGGACAGAGTGAGGTTTAGAACCACACTGAGAGTTGTGAAGCTAGAGTGGGCAGAAAGGCTGGTCCGGCTCCTGCCACTGAACAGGGCCACTCTCCCTCACCCGAGCAGTTTACTTCCTGTTGACTTGATTCTTGGAGCTTTAGAATTATCTTCAGGTTAAATAAATGCAAGTTCTTTAGGCAAGTCAGAATTACTTTATTGATAATTTTTTGTGGAAGTGTAGTTTACTTAAATATTCTATAGGCTGCTAATTTATTATCTTTGGTTCTTTGTGCTCATGATGAAATCTAAAATTGAGTGTCAAAGTCAACTCCCTTGCCAGTTCAATGTTCTGTCAAAGTAGATGATTTTCTCTCCTAGAAACATCTTTCCCATCCTCTCATTTTACATCTTCTTATAATTACTACTGCAATTTACCCAGTCTAAATAGATAGATGTGTCCAGCTTGTAATGGTTAATTGTCTTGAGGTCACTTAAAAATAGATGACTTAAAATTTCTTCTATTTCAGCCTCTCTGTAGCTAAGTCTTCTGGTATTACTGCCCTTTTTTTTTTTTTAAAATCTGGCACAGAATTGTTGCAGAGTGAAGCTTGGAAAATGTCTCCTCTTTCCCTCACTTTTATTTTCCACCAAATTTTCTAAGCTCCCTCCCTTGCTTGCTGTCACCAACCTTGTCTTGAGATGGTGAATATTATATTCTTTCCCTACAAAAATCTAGGTTAACCCTGGGAACTCTTTGGCAAAATATCTTGCTAACACTTCTTTTTCCTCTTAAGAGGCCATTTGTCTATACTGCCTTAATAATATATCTTCAAGAAAAAACTTTTTGCATTCATAGTCAGCCTTGAACTAGGCAAATTCACCTTGTCCACCCCACCACTCTCTTCTCTAGCGAAGTCATCATGTCTGGCAGCTATACTTACCCGTTCCCTTGTTATCTCTCCTCCTCCTTTGTACTTCCCTCCTCTGGTCACAGTGCTCTGTCATGCCTGTCATGAGGCTTGTTATTTAGTGAAATGCCAGATATATTTATGTTTAAAGCATGTAAACCAGCTGAAATCTCTTTATCAAGTCTTTCCCTTCTTATGTCCTCCTCATGTCATTAACAGTATTTATTGTGTACTTTTCTTTCTCCTTCCTAACCATCACTACTTAAAGTTTGTGATTGTTTTACTTTTCTCATTATTTTTGTTTTTAATTATCAGTTTTCCTTGTCAAATTTTAGAGGTTTAGCTTCATATCTCTTTTTGTGCAATGATTGGCACCATTCCCACCATCACAAAGTCTCCTGTACTCATCTCTCCCTTTTCTCTACAAGAATACTTCTACTTTACCAAATCTAGAGATTAGTGTTGTGTTTTGCTCTGTTTGTTTGTTTTAATTATTTATATTTCATAGATATCCTTTTGCCCATATTATGGTTATTATTTATTTATTTAAAGGGAAAATAAACCCAAAAAATATCTTCTAAGGGTTCAAGGGGCTAAACACGTGCTTTGCATTTGGTTTCAATCCAGATGCAATTTTTTCTAGGAGAAAACCCTAATGAGGAAAGGAGCACTATAGGGAGGGAAGGAAGGAGGGAGGGAGTGGAATGGGAGGAAGGGAGGAAGGAAGGAAGGAAGGGAGGGAGGGAAGAAGAGAGGGAGGGAGGGAGGAGTAAGGGAAGGGAGGAATAGGGGAGAGAGGGAGTGAGGAAGGAAGGAGGGAGGGAGGGAGGAAGGGAAGGGAGAAATAAGGGAAGGAGGGAGAAGGAAGGAAGGGAGGGAGGGAGGGAAAAGGGAGGGAGGGAGAAAAAAGGAAGGAAAGAAGGAAGGAAGGTAAAAGAGGAAGGGAGGGAAAGGAAGGAAGAAAAGTAAGGAGGGAAGGAGGAAGGGAGGGAGAGAGAAAGTAAAAGAAAGAAGGAGGGAGGGAGAGAGGAATGGAGGGAGAGAAGGAAGGAAGAAGTAAGGGAAGGAGAGGAGAAGAGAGGATGAGAGGGAGGAAGGGAGGGAGGGAGGCAAAAAGAGAGCAAGGCAAGGAGTATGGAAAAAAGTGAGAAAGGAAAGAGTGAAAAGAAAGGAAGGAAAGAAAAGAAAGGAAAATGCCTTCTTAGAAAAACACACAGCAAATGTTAGCACAAATCCTCTGGCTACCCTCCTAAATTCATAAGCATCAGTAGCTTTTAAATTCTGTAAAGTATATATTATCCCCATTTTACAGATGGGAAAACTGAGTGTCAGAGAAGTAAACAGGATACATTTTACACTCCTAATTATCTCCGTGCTGTTTCCAAAATAAATTTTGTAAGAACTGTTTTGAGAAAGTGCACCATCTGCCTAGTCTTCCTATAACCTATGGAATCACTATAAATCATTAAAAAACAAATCACCCTCTACCTTGCTTACCACAGTTGGACATAGAATATATACACAACCCCCTCAGCTTCTAAATATTTTGATTATCAATAAGAGGTTGTCAACACCCTCTCCCCCCATAAATTTAGATTTCTGCCATTTTCCTGCAAGACCCTGACAGTGACTTTTGAATGGTTGAGAACCTAATGGGCTGTGCATCTGCAGTCAACTGTTGGAGTGGTGATCTTCATTGTCTCCCAGGAGGCTGGATAGAGAAGCTAGTCACTGTCCCCATTCCTGGGGAGACTAATAGCAGGATCGAGGGCTACAAGTTTCCTGGAAGAAGAAGTAGAAGGCTCTCTGAGGGAGCCTGTAGCAGGAAGGAGAGTTGCCAACAGAGCCCCAGCCTTTGAACCCCTGGACCCCTTCAGAAACAAGAAACTGGGTGCCTGCAGGGCTCATGCAGCAGCTCATCAGCTGCTTTTATGACAATCTGGTTGTCTGGATCCACCAACACACACTGGCCATGCAGGCTTAAAGAACATGTGGTTCCTCCCCTCTGCCTGTGCTCTCCCCAAAGGCCTGGCTCTGCCGAATATTCGCAGGCATATTTTCCCAAAGGTCTTCCAAGAGGATGAATCGTGCTTGTTTTCCACAAGGTTGGTAAGTTTTAGGGCACTGTAATTCCAAATAATGTTACCTTTCCTCTGAATGCAAATGTATTCTGAGCACCATGCTTACTGCATCCCTTGCACATTATTTCCTTTGCGAGACTAATAATATCCTTGAGCATACCTTTTGAGAAAAATACTTGTGAAATTTCTAGGCTGTCAAAAGTCATGTTTTTATGTAAACCATGTGCCTTGGTTTTGTTCAATCTAGGTCTGTGCCAATTAGCATTAAGTTATGTGAATCTTTTCTAGGTCACAAAAAAGAAAGAAAATATAGCCTATTTTTAATAATTTATAATAGTGTTATGATATACTTATAAATTTGGGAGCTAAGGAGATAAAAGACTCTTGCCTTTCTGGCATCCAACTTAGCCTTGATCCCTGACACCCCAGATGGTCTCCTGAGACTGCCATGAGTGATCCCTGAGCTCAGATACAAGAGTAAACTCTGAGGATAAGTGGATGTGGCCCCAAACTAAAACTAAATAAATAAATAAATAAAAATTATAAGTCTGGGGCCAGAGATATAGTCAGCAATTTAGACTCTTCCCTTGCATAGAAGCAACCCAAAATCAATCTCCAGTTATGGTCATCCAAGCACCACCAGGAATGATTCCAGAGCATAGCCAGATGTGTCCCTAAACAATATATTTTTATTAAACTATATTTTGTTAAAGTTTATTTTGTTAATATATAATATATTATTATATAATATTGTTACATATATTTTATTAATGCATTTTATTAAACATTATTTTAAACTAAACTGTTCAACATGATTTGTATTGACACTGTAACAATTCAGAAAACCTCTAATCCTGTCCCTCATAGAGGAAATGACCAATGGCCTAAACTCAGATCTGGTTTTGGAGACTGATACTCAAATCATCAGCCTTGGAAATATATTCTTCCAAATGCATAAATGACATACTGTTATAGTCAAATTAAATACGTGTATAAAGATAAAGTTGATTTGGTGACAGTGCCATGAATCAGTTCCATTATTGGTCCTAGACATTCTTTAAAGTAAAAAGAAACTTCATTGTGGGGCCGGGCGGTGGCGCTAGAGGTAAGGTGCCTGCCTTGCCTATGCTAGCCTAGGACAGACAGCGGTTCGATCCCCCGGCGTCCCATATGGTCCCCCAAGCCAGGAGTGACTTCTGAGCGCATAGCCAGGAGTAACCCCTGAGCGTCACCGGGTGTGGCCCAAAAACCAAAAAAAAAAAAAAAGAAACTTCATTGTATGGCAACAGTACACAAAGGAACTCAAATCTCCTAATTCCCCCACCACCACCACCACCCTCACACACACTCCCCAAAGGGCATCTATATGATCAGAGTCCCTGTTCTTACAAGGTTATCCTGGTTTTATTACCTTTGGCCAACCCCTATTTAAAAAAAAAATGCAATCTTCCTTTTGCTTCAGAAACATTTTTGCCAACATGTACTAAAGATCACCCCTAGAAAGGCAACCTGCCAGCCCAGCTTCCAATTCTCAGGGAGTAAATCTGTCTTGTTGTCTTCACTTAGGTCTCATTATCACCTCACTTGACCTCCGCCAGCAGCAGTCTTCTGAAGGACAGGAACAGCTCACATCTCCCAGTCTTCACATTCTCCATATGCACATCCTTTGCTGCTGAAGGGCAAATTTCACCATTCTAAGCCAAGGGTGGGACATTCTAAGCAGTGGGCGGGGTGACATCTGTCTTCACCAGGCCCAAAAAAATGTGTTCTTAAATACCAAGCTCCCTCCCTGCCACCCATGTTTGATTTTAGGCAATGAGTTGAAAGGAGACATTTTTCAATAATTAAAGAAATTTGACCAGAGGCAGAATCCTGAGTTGACCTGCTGCTGTGCTGACCATGCAGTGGGATCCCAGTGATGGTCAAACTGAAGTTGGGACCATAGGTCACTCCCCAGGCTGGCTGGAACTTAGTTTATAAAACACTACCAGGTCCTAGAAAATGCAAGTAATGTAATTATTGCTAGGGCTGCTCAGGATTATAGTGCCGTGACTGTCTGGCTTGAGGGATATAGTGACAGAATAAGTAGAAACTGTCCATCTTACAGTAGCATTGTAGTGGCTATCAGTCACATCTGATGGTAGTTCTCTGGTGGACATTCAGTCCAAGACTATCTCAAAATCATAGGCAGACTCAACTTGGCAAGTATAATTTCCTGATCAGTGCTCACGTCAGCCCATGTTTGGACCTTGATCTCTAGTCTACAGATAGCCCTTTTGTTCAATGCAGTACCAAGTACAATAACCAAGATTTAGTAACAACTCAAATACCCAATGGTACATGAGAGAATAAAGATATTGTGGTCTGTGTGCACAGTGGAGGACTAAGAAGAGATTAAATCCTTTTTTTTTTTTTTTGCTAATTTGTATGGGCCAAGAGTGTATCATGTTAAGTAAAGCTAGTCAAAGGGAAATTTCCAGGCCAAATGCCACATCATACAACCACTCAGAGATGGTAAGAAACCAAAAACAGAAATGAAAATTGTTGAATAAAAAAAGTTTTTGGTGGCAAGGGATAGAGTTGATAACATAAGTAATATTGTAAAAAGCTATAAAAATTACATTTAACTGGTATAGAGTTATGTAGCAATGGGTTGATTCATTTTCAAGATATCTAACAAATTACACAGAGCCTCTGATAAATAAAATTATATCTTTAATTTTTATCATTAAACCATATATCTTTATACAGAGAGTGAACATTAGAAAACCTAATTTGATTTTCAACATTAAGATATATGAAATCTTGAAAGATTTATATTTTCATCTATACTATAAACATTAGCATGTATCTTGTTCCTTAAAATACAAACCCTGTCTTTATAATCAATTACCTTGTCATTCATATTATTTCCAAATAAATAATCAAATTCTAGAAGGTAGAAGCCATGGATTCTGTGCCTCCTTTGCCATTAAAAAGAATTCATCACTATGAGATGGGATGAGTATCTTATGCCAGACTTAGAACTCTACTGTCAGATAGAATTTATGTTCATAATATGTAGAAAAGCAGGTAGAATAATAGTTATGTTGTTTTTACTTTAGAGGTAACACCCAATGGTGCTGAGGGCTTATTTTTGGCTCTTCACTAG